>NC_134556.1:18220459-18520459 GCF_025594145.1 Primulina tabacum
TTTGTGGCGTTTGTCGATTGTTCTTCGCACGGATTGTAAAAACAAGTTCTTTGAAAGTTCGTTTGAAATTCAATTGTTTTATCGTTGATATTTGTTGCCTAAGTTATAATCCGTGACACCTCTGACCAGTTTTAATAAAATAACAGCGGAATTTAAAATTTTCTTGAAGAAGGAAGGGTAAAAGTTCTTGACATAAAAATCTTTACAACAAAGTAAATACATGATCAATGAAATGATAAAACCAAAATCCAAAATATCATTTTTATGATCATGTCCAAAATGCCATCAAAATATCTTCTTCCTTCCATCTTTGGTATGCATATGACTCCGGCCCACAATCAACGTCCCGACCCGTCGCTCTTATCTGCATCACATGAAATAACTGAAATGAATATAAAACTCAGCATGTAGAACCCGTAAATCAGTAGACGTATAAGCCATGCATAATTCTAGATTTTTAAATTTAATTGACTTCATTGCATGATTATTTTAAATGCATTTGTTTGAAGTTAATTATTTCATTATTTCAGTTCAGTAGATTGATTTTTAGCATTTCAGTATTTTCAGTGAGGCCGGACTGGAGTTGAGTTTTGAGATAGAATTTAAGATTTGAGAAATATTTCCAGAAGTTAATTTAGCTAGCAAGTAAGTTCATTTAAGTTAAAAAGAAGTTTAAGGAATTATTTAAGTTAGTTGAGGATTTTAATTTAATTATTTGAGGTGATTAAGAATGAACTCATTTAAGTTATTAAATTAATGGGTTAGCTCACTAAATTAATTAAAGGATTAGTAAGGCTTTCAAGGATTATTAGTTGACTAGATAACAATATTTCCCCTTCATTTTATTGCAATTTTCGGCCCCCATAGTTGCTAGACAATTTAATTGCCAACTCATCAACCTTTTGACCATTTCTTTGCATGTAAGTTGTAGGATAATTCTAGGATTTTTGGGAGCACAATTTAATTAATTAATGGACATATCCTAGACTAGAAAATAAGCAAAATTTCGGCCACCACCTCCTAGAAGCATCCACCAACTCATTTGATATCAATTCAAATTCAAATTCAAAAGGGGAGTGGACTTGGTCTTGATATGATCCTATTTTTTGTGCACCCTTCTCCTCACCTTCATAACCACTCATCCCTCTCCCTCTCCACCGAAATACCTCACCATTCAGATCCATTTTCAGTGTAAAATCGTGAGTCTTAGCTAGAGGGAAGGCAAAGAAAAAAATCGAGAACTAGAAAGAGCAAGAGAAGCGCTCCACCTCCTCCGTGGCCGCGTCGTCGTTGTTTCGTTCGTTTTCTTTCAAAACGAAACCAGGCATGTCTAGATTTCTTTCAAACCTCAATCAAGTCATATTATCATTTATTTTTCAGTACATGATCATGTTTTAGCAAGCAAAAACCGAGATACATGTCAAAATATTTTGGAACAACAACATGCAGAATTTCGGCCCTTCCCTTGACAAGCTTCACGTTTTTCTGAGTTTTGATGGTTTCAGGTATTGGATCGACTCCAGGCTCCCAAGGCGGCTTGTATACATGTAGTAGGATGCATTAGGACCATGTTGGTCCATTCAAACCAGCCCCATGCTTGCTGGAAATTCAGAATGACAGCAAGTTCCCCATAAGTGCAGAAATGTGATTCGAAATTTCAGTTTTGTGTCAAGGGTTGTGGATCTGATCTTGGCTGCCCCAAGGGCCTTTAGCCATGGTTGGATCACTTCCCTAGCATGTCTAAGACGTGACTAAGTTGCCCTTTTGGTGGCTTGGTCCATGGCTCATCGGTTTTTAAATAATCAACAAGAACAGCCCCTTTCCCCATTCGGCCCTTCCATTTTTCAGCATATGGTTCGTTTCTTTTGTGGCTTGGTGTGGATCTTGGTTGGCCTATGGCCCTTAGCCACGGTTCATATCATGCTCCTAGATGTCTAGATCGTGCCATGGTCAATCAAATGGCCACTGGAACGACGCAAGACATCGATCATAGCATAAACACTACACACGCATGCACGTTGCTCTCGGTTGGACCCTTCGGTTAAGATTTGGTGTGATGCGGATTGTGGCTGGCCTAGGGCCCTTAGCCATGGTTCAAATCATTCCTTGGGATGTTGGTAAGAGTCTCTGGTCGGTGGTTCACGCCCCAATGGCCGGTAGCCTCGAAAACGACACAAGGAAAAACAAGTGCGCAGCTGCTGTATTTTTGACAGCATGTATGCTGCTGTTCAGAAGCGTCGTTTGAGTTCTTGGTTGGCTTTTAGCCCATGGCCTTGGACTGGACAGTGCCTCATTGAGTTGGGAAGGTCATGTTTTTGACCGTTCGTCATTTGGATCATTTTTGAGGTCGTACGAGAATTTACGGTGCAATGTGCCAAATTGACTCTCGAAAGAGCGTTTCGTGTTTTGGCCTCCATTCCACCTAGATTTCGACCCTATCATTTTAGGAACATTATTTTATGATTTTTCAGCGTATTTAATCATGACTATATGTCGGTTCAGTGTCGGTTCAGGTTGGCTCGGAGTCATGATTAAATGCGAAGTCATTAGGCGTCATAGTCGCATCTTTTGAACGTAAATTGCATAGTTGGTCATGTTTAAGCTATTGCATATTTTTCATGGCACAGTTAGGTTGCAGCGAGCCTGGGAACGATCCAATCCAATCCAGTTGGTAAAATTACAGGAATTTTCATTACGCCAGTTAATTATTTTACGTGCATTAAATAGAAAATGATTATTTTTGAGATTTATGCGATATGGCTTGTGGTTCATTCACTATGTGGGAGTGTTATTTTATACGGTCGCCAGTGACCGATCAGTTCAGTATGGTACCACCCGGTCGCCAGTGACCGGCCAGCTCAGATCATTTTCAGCCTCCCCGGTAGCCAGTTACCGATCAGTTCAGCTTAGTGCAGTGGCCACAGGCGTAAAACATAATCTCAACAGAAAATTTTACCAGATATTTCAGTACAGGCTCCAAGGAGCAAATATTTTTACAGTGATTTCCAGTTCAGTTATGCACGTATTATAATTGCTCAGTACAGATTATTTTCAGTATGCCTCAGGACAGGATATGTTAACTCATGCATATTTTAAATTCAGATTTTTACTCGTTACCTGCGATTTATGCATGCTGAGTCTTTAGGCTCACTAGACTTGATTGTTGTAGGTACTGATGAGGCCAGGGCCGAGGGCGGGGACCAGTGAGCCAGCTTGGGTCGGCAGTAGTGGCACCCGAGGACCTCAGAGCAGCAGTTGTTATTTTCTTCGCAAACAATTTTTATCAGTTGTTGGATATTTTTAAATCGTTGTTGTTGGCAAAAACTTTGATTTTCTTCCGCTGCAATATTTTGAAATATTGAACTTGATTCACCAGTGATTTTATGAATGAGGCCATTTAAGTTCTTTTAAAAAGAAAATTTTAAATTTTTCCGCAAATTTCCAAGAAAGGAGTTTTAGGGCCTTCACAGTTGGTATCAGAGCCAGGTTCTGTATAGGGTTTCACTACTACTGACCGCGAGAAGCTCACGAAGCCACGCCTTTGGTCTGTAAGTTTTTTTTTCAGTTCAGCATTTTGTTCAGCATTTCAGTTATAGCATGAATTATTTTGTCAGCATGCTTCCAGATTTTCAGTATTTCAGAGTTCATTTAAAATAAATTATGGAATTATGCATGTTAGTTACGTATGGGTTATGTTGGAACAGTATGCCCCCTAGACGCATTTTAGAGCGCAACAGAGAGGTGGAGCCTCGCCGAGAGGCCAGAGAGGAGCATAGACCGGAGGAAGACCTACCACCTCCTCCACCGCCCCCACAGGACATGAGTGCCCAGATGTTAGCTGGGATGGCACAGTTCTTCGCACAGTTTGCGGGGGGCAATGCCGCAGCCGTAGCCGCAGCCGCAGCCAGGCCGACAGGGCCCGAGGCAGTGTATGAGCGATTCATGAAGATGCGCCCGAAGGAATTCTCTGGGGCATCTGACCCCATGGTTGCCGAGGGATGGATCAAATCCCTCGAGGTTATCTTCGATTTTATGGAGTTGGGGGACGCAGACCGAGTCCGATGTGCCACCTACTTGTTCACTGGAGACGCCCGCTTATGGTGGGAAGGAGCTTCGGTAGCCCTTACATTGGCTACACTTTCTTGGACCCGCTTTACGGAGGTTTTCTACTCCAAGTATTTTGCTGAGGAGGTTCGCACCAGGCTGACCACCGAGTTCATGAGCCTGAGACAGGGGGATATGTCGGTTACGGAGTTTATCCGTAAGTTCGAGAGGGGCTGTCACTTTGTGCCCCTGATAGCGAATGATGCCAAAGCCAAGCTGATGCACTTCCTGGTGGGTTTACGGCCGATATTGCGCCGGGATGTTAGGGTATCTGACCCTGCTACTTATGAGGTTGCCGTCTCCAAGGCCCTAGCCGCAGAGCAGGATCTGCGGGATATCGAGAGGGATCGCCAGGGCAAGCGCCCAGTCCAGGCACCGCACCGCCCTCCTCCTCATCAGCATCAGCAGCAGAATAAGAGGCCTATTCATGGACCGCCCAGGAACAGAGGCCAGCAGCAGCAGCAGCAGCAGCAGCGGGGACGCCTAGCCCCGAGGACTCAGGAGCACCCAGTCTGTCCCAGGTGCTCACGTCGCCATCCTGGAGCATGTATGGCTGGCTCAGGAAAGTGTTTTAAGTGTGGCAGTCCAGACCACATGTTGCTGCAGTGCCCTCAGAGGAATCTGCCTACCCAAGGCAGAGTCTTTGCTCTCCATGCCGCGGAAGCCAACCCGGAGACTATGTTGTTGACAGGTACCTTCAAACTTTAAGTTATTCTTTGAATTTCCGCGTTTTGGGAATCGGGATTTAGATTTTGAACTTAGAACTGTTATAGGATTGCATGCTCTACTCAGATTTATTTCGGGGAAATTAAGCTAGAGGAACCTAGACCTTTGCATGTCTATAAGTTTAGATCTTGTAGTGGGATTCAACTTAGAGCTCCGCTCTTTCAGGGAGAATTTTTATATCTGGTTCCGCTACCAAGGCCTTGATAGATTCAGGGGCCACTCACTCATTTATTTCGGAGGTCTTTGCAAACTTTCTCAAGATCCAGACCATTGGGCTAGATACAGCCTTTTCAGTAGTGTTGCCGTCAGGAGAGGAGATGGCAGCTACCAATGTTATCCGAGATATAGACCTTGAGTTGCACGGTAATCTTGTTTATGCGGATCTGATTGTGCTACCGATGCCGGAATTTGACATCATCCTAGGGATGGACTGGCTATTGAGGAACAGAGTGTTGATAGACTTCCAGCGGAGATCCGTTCTTGTCCGACCGCCTGGAATGGAGCAGTTCTTATTTGAGCCGGACAGGTACTTTTCCTTACCGCGCATTATTCCTTATGTTCAGGCTAGGAAGCTCATGCATAGAGGGTGTCGGGCATTTCTAGCAACCTTTTTATCTGTCCCCGAGGAACCCAGCCAGTCAGCCTCAGATGTTCCGATTGTTAGAGATTTCTTAGACGTTTTTCCCGAAGACGTCTCTGGTATGCCACCAGAGAGAGAGGTGGAGTTTTCCGTTGAGCTTATGCCAGGAACGACTCCGATATCCAAAGCACCGTACCGTCTAGCACCGACAGAGATGGCAGAGCTTAAGAAGCAGATCCAAGAACTTCTTGACAAGGATTTCATTCGCCCGAGCTTTTCTCCATGGGGCGCGCCAGTCTTATTCGTGAAAAAGAAGGATGGCTCGATGAGGCTTTGCATTGACTACCGGGAGTTGAACAGGGTTACAGTGAAGAATAAATACCCACTGCCGAGGATTGAGGATCTGTTTGACCAGTTGCAGGGAGCTTCGATTTTCTCCAAGATAGATCTGCGTTCCGGTTATCACCAGTTGAGGGTGAGAAATGCTGATGTCTCGAAGACAGCTTTCAGGACTCGTTATGGTCACTACGAGTTCCTAGTGATGCCGTTCGGTCCGACGAATGCGCCAGCAATCTTCATGGATCTAATGAATCGCGTATTTCAGCCGTACCTCGACCAGTTTGTGATAGTGTTCATAGATGACATTCTCGTCTACTCCAAGAATCGGGAGGAGCACAGCAGGCATCTAACCATAGTGTTGCAGACATTGCAGAAACATAAACTATTCGCAAAGTTCAGTAAGTGCGAATTCTGGTTAGAGAAGGTGGCGTTCTTGGGCCACATTGTTTCTAGCAGTGGCATTGAGGTAGACCCGGCGAAAGTTGCAGCAGTCAGAGATTGGGTTGTGCCTCAGAATGCATCCGAGATCCGCAGTTTCCTTGGGCTAGCAGGATATTACAGGAAATTCATCCAGGGATTCTCCTCCATTGCCGTTCCACTCACAGCACTGACCAAGAAAAATGTGAAGTTTGTGTGGAGCGAGGAGTGTCAGAAGAGCTTCGATACCTTGAAGCAAGCTCTTATCTCAGCACCCGTTTTGGCTGTACCGTCAGGATCTGGTGAGTTTGTCCTTTATACCGATGCTTCGAAGCTTGGTTTTGGTGCAGTTTTGATGCAGCATGGGAGAGTGATAGCGTATGCTTCTCGACAGCTGAAAATCCACGAGAAGAACTACCCTACCCATGATCTGGAGTTAGCGGCCGTAGTTTTTGCTTTGAAGATTTGGAGGCACTATCTGTATGGAGAGAAGTGCCAGATCTTTACCGACCATAAGAGCCTCAAGTATTTCTTTACGCAGAAGGAGCTGAACATGCGTCAGAGACGTTGGTTGGAGCTTGTGAAAGACTACGATTGTGACATTAGCTACCACCCGGGTAAAGCTAATGTAGTTGCGGATGCTTTGAGCAGGAAAGTCGCAGGGATGGCTCATTTGACGATGCAGAAACCTCTTCAGATCGAGATGCAGAGGTTTGATCTTGAGACTTACCCTCGAGGTAGAGTTCCTCGTTTATCTACCTTGACTATCCAGTCCTCTCTTTTTGACCGTATTCGCAGCGGTCAGGCAGCAGATGAGCAGTTGGCACAGTGGAAGAAGAGAGATGAAGCTAAGGGCAGTGTTTTGTATTCAGTCAGCGACGGTATTGTCAGATACCGAGATAGGATATGGGTTCCCAGCAGTGATTCTATCCGAGCAGACATCTTATCAGAGGCCCATACGTCCCCGTACTCCATTCACCCTGGGAGTACGAAGATGTACAAAGATCTGCAGCTATTGTATTGGTGGCCAGGAATGAAGAAGGACATCAGGCGTTTTGTATCCGAGTGCCTGACTTGCCAGTTAGTGAAGGCCGAGCATCAGAGACCAGCAGGTTTGCTCAAGCCTCTTCCTATTCCCGAGTGGAAGTGGGAGAACATTACCATGGACTTTGTGACCGGATTGCCGAGGTCAGCCAGAGGATCGAATGCTATCTGGGTGATTGTAGATCGTCTTACCAAATCAGCGCACTTCTTGCCTATTAAGACGACTTTCACCATGGTTCAGTATGCAGAGCTGTATATCCGAGAGATAGTCCGACTCCACGGTATTCCAGTTTCTATCGTATCCGACAGAGATCCCAGATTCACTTCCTCGTTTTGGAAGAGTTTGCATTCGACTTTGGGTACGAAGTTGCTGTTTAGCACAGCTTTCCATCCGCAGACGGATGGGCAGTCGGAGCGAGTTATTCAGATCTTAGAGGATCTTCTCCGTGCTTGCGTCATTGATTTCTCTGGGAGTTGGGAGTCGAACTTACCATTGGTAGAGTTCACCTATAACAACAGTTTCCAGTCGTCTATAGGTATGGCTCCGTATGAAGCACTGTATGGCCGCAAGTGTAGATCTCCTGTTCATTGGGATGAAGTAGGAGAGAGAGCAGAGTTGGGTCCAGAGATGGTTCAGCAGGCAGCAGATGTAGTAGTCAAGATCCGTGATAGGATGAGGACTGCCCAGAGCCGACAGAAGAGTTATGCCGATCAGCGGAGGAGAGAGTTAGAGTTTGCAGTGGGCGATCATGTCTTCGTGAAAGTGGCACCTATGAAGGGTGTCATGAGATTTGGCAAGAAAGGGAAGCTCAGTCCGAGATTCAGTGGACCGTTTGAGATCCTCGACAGAGTTGGGACGCTAGCGTATCGTGTGGCTCTTCCGCCAAATCTGGCCGGAGTACACAATGTCTTTCACGTTTCCATGCTGAGGAAGTATATGGCAAATCCTTCGCATGTGCTGAATTTCGAGCCGTTGCAGCTTACTCCGAACTTATCTTATGAGGAGAGACCCGTGCAGATCCTAGACAGACAGGAGAAGAAACTTCGGAACAAGTTGGTTAAGCGAGTCAAAGTCAAATGGCTCAACCATTCAGAGGAGGAAGCTACGTGGGAGTCTGAGCCGGAGATGAGAAGTAGATACCCCGAGTTATTCGGTGAGTTCTAATTTCGAGGACGAAATTTATTTAAGGGGGGAAGGATTGTAGAACCCGTAAATCAGTAGACGTATAAGCCATGCATAATTCTAGATTTTTAAATTTAATTGACTTCATTGCATGATTATTTTAAATGCATTTGTTTGAAGTTAATTATTTCATTATTTCAGTTCAGTAGATTGATTTTTAGCATTTCAGTATTTTCAGTGAGGCCGGACTGGAGTTGGAGTTTTGAGATAGAATTTAAGATTTGAGAAATATTTCCAGAAGTTAATTTAGCTAGCAAGTAAGTTCATTTAAGTTAAAAAGAAGTTTAAGGAATTATTTAAGTTAGTTGAGGATTTTAATTTAATTATTTGAGGTGATTAAGAAATGAACTCATTTAAGTTATTAAATTAATGGGTTAGCTCACTAAATTAATTAAAGGATTAGTAAGGCTTTCAAGGATTATTAGTTGACTAGATAACAATATTTCCCCTTCATTTTATTGCAATTTTCGGCCCCCATAGTTGCTAGACAATTTAATTGCCAACTCATCAACCTTTTGACCATTTCTTTGCATGTAAGTTGTAGGATAATTCTAGGATTTTTGGGAGCACAATTTAATTAATTAATGGACATATCCTAGACTAGAAAATAAGCAAAATTTCGGCCACCACCTCCTAGAAGCATCCACCAACTCATTTGATATCAATTCAAAATTCAAATTCAAAAGGGGAGTGGACTTGGTCTTGATATGATCCTATTTTTGTGCACCCTTCTCCTCACCTTCATAACCACTCAATCCCTCTCCCTCTCCACCGAAATACCTCACCATTCAGATCCATTTTCAGTGTAAAAATCGTGAGTCTTAGCTAGAGGGAAGGCAAGAAAAAAATCGAGAACTAGAAAGAGCAAGAGAAGCGCTCCACCTCCTCCGTGCCGCGTCGTCGTTGTTTCGTTCGTTTTTTTTCAAAACGAAACCAGGCATGTCTAGATTTCTTTCAAACCTCAATCAAGTCATATTATCATTTATTTTTCAGTACATGATCATGTTTTAGCAAGCAAAAACCGAGATACATGTCAAAATATTTTGGAACACACATGCAGAATTTCGGCCCTTCCCTTGACAAGCTTCACGTTTTTCTGAGTTTTGATGGTTTCAGGTATTGGATCGACTCCAGGCTCCCAAGGCGGCTTGTATACATGTAGTAGGATGCATTAGGACCATGTTGGTCCATTCAAACCAGCCCCATGCTTGCTGGAAATTCAGAATGACAGCAAGTTCCCCATAAGTGCAGAAATGTGATTCGAAATTTCAGTTTTGTGTCAAGGGTTGTGGATCTGATCTTGGCTGCCCCAAGGGCCTTTAGCCATGGTTGGATCACTTCCCTAGCATGTCTAAGACGTGACTAAGTTGCCCTTTTGGTGGCTTGGTCCATGGCTCATCGGTTTTTAAATAATCAACAAGAACAGCCCCTTTCCCCATTCGGCCCTTCCATTTTTCAGCATATGGTTCGTTTCTTTTGTGGCTTGGTGTGGATCTTGGTTGGCCTATGGCCCTTAGCCACGGTTCATATCATGCTCCTAGATGTCTAGATCGTGCCATGGTCAATCAAATGGCCACTGGAACGACGCAAGACATCGATCATAGCATAAACACTACACACGCATGCACGTTGCTCTCGGTTGGACCCTTCGGTTAAGATTTGGTGTGATGCGGATTGTGGCTGGCCTAGGGCCCTTAGCCATGGTTCAAATCATTCCTTGGGATGTTGGTAAGAGTCTCTGGTCGGTGGTTCACGCCCCAATGGCCGGTAGCCTCGAAAACGACACAAGGAAAAACAAGTGCGCAGCTGCTGTATTTTTGACAGCATGTATGCTGCTGTTCAGAAGCGTCGTTTGAGTTCTTGGTTGGCTTTTAGCCCATGGCCTTGGACTGGACAGTGCCTCATTGAGTTGGGAAGGTCATGTTTTTGACCGTTCGTCATTTGGATCATTTTTGAGGTCGTACGAGAATTTACGGTGCAATGTGCCAAATTGACTCTCGAAAGAGCGTTTCGTGTTTTGGCCTCCATTCCACCTAGATTTCGACCCTATCATTTTAGGAACATTATTTTATGATTTTTCAGCGTATTTTAATCATGACTATATGTCGGTTCAGTGTCGGTTCAGGTTGGCTCGGAGTCATGATTAAATGCGAAGTCATTAGGCGTCATAGTCGCATCTTTTGAACGTAAATTGCATAGTTGGTCATGTTTAAGCTATTGCATATTTTTCATGGCACAGTTAGGTTGCAGCGAGCCTGGGAACGATCCAATCCAATCCAGTTGGTAAAATTACAGGAATTTTCATTACGCCAGTTAATTATTTTACGTGCATTAAATAGAAAATGATTATTTTTGAGATTTATGCGATATGGCTTGTGGTTCATTCACTATGTGGGAGTGTTATTTTATACGGTCGCCAGTGACCGATCAGTTCAGTATGGTACCACCCGGTCGCCAGTGACCGGCCAGCTCAGATCATTTTCAGCCTCCCCGGTAGCCAGTTACCGATCAGTTCAGCTTAGTGCAGTGGCCACAGGCGTAAAACATAATCTCAACAGAAAATTTTACCAGATATTTCAGTACAGGCTCCAAGGAGCAAATATTTTTACAGTGATTTCCAGTTCAGTTATGCACGTATTATAATTGCTCAGTACAGATTATTTTCAGTATGCCTCAGGACAGGATATGTTAACTCATGCATATTTTAAATTCAGATTTTTACTCGTTACCTGCGATTTATGCATGCTGAGTCTTTAGGCTCACTAGACTTGATTGTTGTAGGTACTGATGAGGCCAGGGCCGAGGGCGGGGACCAGTGAGCCAGCTTGGGTCGGCAGTAGTGGCACCCGAGGACCTCAGAGCAGCAGTTGTTATTTTCTTCGCAAACAATTTTTATCAGTTGTTGGATATTTTTAAATCGTTGTTGTTGGCAAAAACTTTGATTTTCTTCCGCTGCAATATTTTGAAATATTGAACTTGATTCACCAGTGATTTTATGAATGAGGCCATTTAAGTTCTTTTAAAAAGAAAATTTTAAATTTTTCCGCAAATTTCCAAGAAAGGAGTTTTAGGGCCTTCACACAGCAAGTGGAACTCTTACATAACAATGGATACATAGCATACTCTGTAAAACATGGCTTTGAAAACATTAAATACCATCAACTCTGAGACATGAATATTCTGAAACATGAATATCATAGCAATAATAACAATAACGATGGTATTTCTCTTTACTCTGGTTGGATTGATATCTAAATAGTATCTCTGTCTCTGTACCTATATCCCATCGATATAAATCGATAACTCTGAGGGATATAAGCCTATGGTCGTTGATCAACTAATTTCATGCAATCTCTGACTATGTATCTATCAATCCAATAAATCATTTAAACTCTCTCTTTGGCATTAAATCAAACACTTAAAGACTCTTTTCTCTTGTATTCCCTTTTTAACATAGTCGAGACACCAAATGTCTCTAATATACAACAAGTGTATTAATACATAGCATGAACAAATGGAAGGTAATAACACATTAAAACCATTGAAACACCATACATATATTATCATGTGAGCACAAGAATGAAATTCCACTTACTAACAACAAGAACACCTTCAATCTAAACCCTTGGTTGAATTCCTACAACAATAAAGCATATATAATACCATCAATATCTCAATAATCAAAAACCTATATCAATTAATCCGTAAACCAAAACCATCAACAAACCCATATCATCTCCAACACCAAAAACTAAGAATAAACTAGACCAAAAGCTTACCTTAGCTTCCTTGAACCCAAAACTATCTTGATCTCACTTCAATAATCCAACAAAATGCTTGAATCAAAGGAAGGAAATGAAAGGAAAAGGAACCCTAGCTTCCTTGCTCTAAAGAAACCGAGAGAATGGGAAAGAAATGAGAGAAAAGTGAAGTCTCCACCTATTTTATACCTTAAAACACCAAAAACACGACTTTACTGTTCACAGACCGCGGGTGCGCTAGCCCATGCACCGCGGGTGCGCTATGCCTTCGGCAACTCATCCAAAAATTTGAAACAGTAGGCCGCGGGTGCGGTCATCTTTTAGAGTTGTCGACGAGTTCGGCAAGTTACAGTAGGCCGCGGGTGCGGTCATCTTTTAGGCCGCGGGTGCTCTCTCTGCTCTGCGCACAGCTTCTCCAAAGATCGCCTCCGAAACGCCTCTTCCCGTCATAATTTGGAAAAATGGTAAACTACAAAGTTGTAGCTCTATGTCTTTTCTTGAACCTCTCAAAATTTCAGATCATTTGGAGGTCTGAGAAAAAGTTATGCTAAATCTCCCAACATGTGTCACTGGAGGAACGTCGAAACACACGACACACTTCGGGCACTTTTGGCTTACCTTCCACAATGATTTGAACAAAACTCAAAATAAGAAGGTTACACCTCTATGTCTTATCTAACCACTTCAATTGCCCTCATACCAATTGGCTCAACATACAAATTATCATGAATTTAATTGTAATGACGCTACAATCAAGCTACACAACATCTATCATCAACAATACTATAAATCATAAATCGCCATCCGTAACATCAAAACTATACTTAAACTTACCCAAATAGCCAATAATCATACGAAATCTTAAACCATACCGTTCACCAGGCTTGGCTATTACATAATCGCTTAGAGGTGAATATCACAAAACCGTTACTTGTTTCAAAAGATCGGGACAACATAATCGTTCATTGTTTGTTATTGAACTGAGGGTGCGATTTTCGATATTCGTGCTTGCTTTTCATTCGTACGAAGTTTTGTATCTTTTTGTATCAGAGCTTCTGGTTCTGTTTGATTCAAGTAAGTTATCATTTTCAGATCTGTTTAAAAATTCGTCAGATCTGTATTATACTTTTGTTTCTATTGTCATATCTATCAAAAACAAAAACAAAAATTCGTTCTGTTTCAGTTTTGTGTTATCCTTTGTTTTATTTTAAGATCTGCGTTATTTCTATCATCCTTTGTTATTTGATATTCCAGAATTTTCGAAAAAAAAAAATTTGTTCTGTGTTATTCTATCGTTCTTGTTTTTTGTGCAATCCAAGTGAGACAGTTGCAAGTGTTCACAAGTTGAATCTTGTTAGTTTGATAAAAAGAAAATATAAAGATTGAGCACACCTTTGAGAGAACTATCAAATTCGAGTGAAAAACATTTGAGTGCGAGTGTTATTTCTTTGGAATGATCGTGAGAATTTGGGTAAGGAAAATCTTTTATTTCTCCAAAGTGCGCTATGCCTTCATAAACTCATCCAAAAATTTGAAACAGTAGACCGCGGGTGCGGTCATCTTTTAGAGCGCGAGTGCACTCTCCACTCTGCGCACAGCTTCTCCAAAGATCGCCTCCGAAACGCCTCTTCCCATCATAATTTGGAAAAATGTAAACTACAAAGTTGTAGCTCTATGTCTTTTCTTGAACCTCTCAAAATTTCAGATCATTTGAAGGTCTGAGTAAAAAGTTATGCTAAATCTCCCAACATGTGTCACTGGAGGAACGTCGAAACACACGACACACTTCGGGGCACTTTTGGCTTACCTTCCACAATGATTTGAACAAAACTCAAAATAAGAAAGTTACACCTCTATGTCTTATCTAACCACTTCAATTGGCCTCATACCAATTGGCTCAACATACGAATTATCATGAATTTAATCATAATGACGCTACAATCAAGCTACACAACATCTATCATCAACAATACTATAAATCATAAATCGTAATCCTTAACATCAAAACTATACTTAAACTTACCCAAATAGCCAATAATCATACGAAATCTTAAACCATACCGTTCACCAGACTTGGCTATTATAATCTCCCCTCCTTAGAGGAATTTCGTCCTCGAAATTGACGTCACTGCGCAAACAACTCAGGGTACTTCTCTTTCATCTCGTCCTCTGGTTCCCACATGGCCTCTTCAATCAAATGATTCCTCCAAAGGACTTTAACAATGCCGATCGCTTTGTTTCTCAATACTTTAACTTTTCGATCCAGAATCTGGACCGGAATCTCTTGGTAAGTCAAATTTGGCGTCAAATCCAATGGCTCGTGGTGAAGAACATGGGAAGGATTCGCAATATATTTCCTGAGCATAGATGCATGAAAAACATTGTGAACTCTGTCAAGATCTGGCGGTAGGGCTAACCTGTAAGCTCGATCACCAACTCTATCCAAGATCTCAAATGGGCCAATAAATCTCGGACTCAACTTTCCCTTCTTGCCAAACCGCATCACACCCTTGAGAGGTGCAATCTTCAAGAACACATGGTTGCCAACCTCAAACTGCAACGGCCTACGACGCACATCAGCATAACTCTTCTGTCTGGACTGCGCTGTCTTCATCCTCTCCTGAATAACAGCAACAACATCAGCTGTCTGTTGGACCAACTCTGGACCCAACATCTTCCTCTCACCAATCTCATCCCAATACAAGGGAGATCTACATTTCCGGCCATAAAGCGCTTCATATGGTGCCATGCCGATCGTCGCTTGGTAACTGTTATTATACGTGAACTCAACTAAAGACAATTTGGAATCCCAACTACCTGGATATCTATAGTACAAGCTCTGAGCATATCCTCTAAAATCTGAATAACTCTCTCTGATTGACCGTCGCTCTGGGGATGATATGCTGTACTAAATGCTAACCGTGTACCCAATGCTCTGTGTAAACTCTTCCAAAACTCTGAAGTAAATCTAGGGTCACGATCAGACACAATCGACACAGGACACCATGAAGTCTAACAATCTCTGCTATATACTCTTCGGCATACTGGTTCATGGAATACGTTGTCTTAACTGGAAGAAAATGCGCTGACTTGGTCAACCGATCAACGATAACCCAAATAGAGTTATAACCTTTCTGCGTCCTTGGAAGACCAGTCACGAAGTCCATCGTAATATGCTCTCATTTCCATTAAGGAATCGGCAATGACAACAATGTCCCAGCAGGTCTCTGGTGCTCGATCTTCACTTGCTGACAAGTTAGGCACTGAGAAATAAACATCGCAATATCTTTCTTCATATCTGGCCACCAATAGAGTCTACAAAGATCCTGATACATCTTCGTACCACCTGGATGTATCGAGTATGGCGCGGTATGTGCCTCTGTCAAGACGTCTCGCCGAATATCATCACCAACAGGAATGCAAATACGGCTTCTAAATGTCATCAAACCATCTCTATTCATCTCAAACTCTGAATTACCTCTCTCTTCTGCTCTAGCTCTCATCTCTGTCAACTGTACATCATTGGCTTGCTCTCTACGGATCCTGTCTGTCAAAGTAGCCCGAATAACCAACGCTGAAAAGCGAGCAATGGTTCCAGGTACTACTAAAGCTATCTCCTCTCGTTGCAAGTCCAACAACAATGGCTTCTGAATCATAGAACTCAAAGAAGAACTTGACTTACGGCTCAAAGCATCCGCTACAACATTCGCCTTCCCTGGGTGGTAACTAATCATCACATCATAATCTTTGACAAGCTCTAACCACCCTCTTTGCCGCATATTGAGCTCTTTCTGGGAAAACAAATACTTTAAACTTTTGTGGTCCGTGAAAATTTCACACTTTTCGCCATAAAAATAGTGTCTCCAGATTTTCAGGGCGAAAACCACAGCTGCCAGTTCCAAATCATGCGTAGGATAATTCTTCTCATAATCTTTAAATTGACGAGAAGCATAAGCTATAACCTTTCCACGTTGCATCAGCACTGCACCAAGACCCTTCTTCGATGCATCAGTAAAAACAACAAAATCCTCTGAACCACTGGGCAATGCAAGAACAGGAGCTGTCGTCAACTTATCTTTTAACTCTTGAAATCCACTCTGACATTCATTAGACCACTCAAACTTCACAATCTTCCTCGTCAGATTGGTTAACGGCAGGGCAATCTTGGAAAAATCTGAAATAAAGCGACGATAATAACCCGCCAAACCAAGAAAACTGCGTACCTCTGATACAGTGGTAGGAATAGGCCACTTCTGTATCGCCTCAATCTTTACTGGATCAACCGCTATACCATCCTTCAAAACAACATGGCCTAAGAAAGAAATCTGCTCCAACCAGAACTCACACTTCTTCAACTTAGCATACAACCTCTTCTCTCTCAACAACTGAAGAAAAACTTTGAGGTGTTCTGAGTGAAGCTCTCTGGTCTTGGAATAGATCAATATGTCATCAATAAAAACAATGAAAAAACTAACCAAATACGGCTTGAACACTCGGTTCATAAGATCCATGAAGACTGAAGGAGCATTAGTCAGACAAAACGACCTAACCAGAAATTCGTAATGACCATACCTGGTCCGAAATGCCGTCATAGGGATATCAGATTCCCTAACTTTCAACTGATAATAACCAGATCGTAGATCAATCTTTGAAAACACTGTAGTCCCCTGCAATTGGTCAAAAAGATCATCTATCCATGGCAACGGATACTTATTCTTAATCGTCACTTTGTTGATTTCTCCATAGTCAATGCACAACCGCAAAGACCCATCTTTCTTTTTGACAAAAAGAACTGGAGCTCCCCAAGGCGAAGAACTCGGCCGAATAAAACCTTTATCCAAAAGATCTTGCAACTGCGTCTTCAACTCTTTCATTTCTGTAGGGGCCATTCTATACGGTGTAAGGCTCGAGATTTATTAGTCTTCATTGATGTGATATTCGGAAGATATGAGTATGCATGACATGTAATGAGAGGCACTAAATGAGATTATGAAGTGTTGCTTGAAGAAAGAGACCGCACCCGCGCTACGAACAAGACCGCACCCGCGGTTGATGGGCAGAAAGTTGGCCATTTTTACATTAGGGTCACCGCACCCGCGGTCCAGAAGCAGCGCACCCGCGGTGCATGGACAGAAATTTGAATAGAATTACAGTAGCAACACCGCACCCGCGGTCCCAGAGGTAGTGCACCCGCGGTGCTGCTACAGTAGGGTGAGCGCACCCGCGGGGTAAACCAGAGCGCCCCCGCGGTCGATGTCTCTGCATTTTGGATAGGGCTGCCGAGAGCAGACCGCACCTGCGGTCAAGAAGCCACCGCACCCGCGGTGAAACGTGGTTATGGAAAAATAATGACACTTGCCCTTAGCCATGCAATATGAGGTGTTGTCTCCTTCATCCCTTTCATTCAGAAACACGAACCCAGAAGGAACTCCATGAAAGCTTCAAAGTTCTTCCTCTCGATAATTGAGGTTGTGCAACATCTAGCCATCCAAACTTAAATCCGAGCTTAGATTCGCGTTCGTCTTGACAAGAGCTTCGAAAGGGTATATACTTTATTACTTTCAGCATGTTTGATATTAAGATGTTGGAGGAATCTATATATGCTTGATATTATCTGTTGTCGAAATGAAGGAGCACATATATTTGGTATCGGATTGAAAAACGGATAGAATATGCGATTAGTGTGAAATTCCAGCATATATGTATATGAGAATATACAGATTTTCAGTCTTATGGGTGATGGTGATCAAGAATTATGACTTGTTGATATTACAGATGACATTTGAGTTGCCGGTATACCGATAAGACGCCGTTATGCTACAAAAATGTACCGAGATAGAATATTACTACGTACATGTATTGAATTGAGTTGAAGATTGATAGAATGATACTCAACATTATTATTTCAGAATCGATAGATGTTTATGATGAGGATTATGAGCTATGTTATTATATCTGGATGTTGAGATTGACGGGGTTATTAAGACTGTTTTATTATGCCGTCGAAACATCAGTAGATTGATATTGATCCGGTTCAGTAATGATTTCGATTGTATCGTGATATTATTGATATGAGTTAGATTGTACCTTGTTCAGATATGGATCAGATTATTTACCGATTTGAGTATTGATCAGAACAGGTCTTGAATTGAGTTATATACTTATAGGGTATTTATATGATTGTCATTCTCAGATCTGGATATGGACAGATTGGAATACAAGACTTCGTCTTCATCAGACCGAGAAGAGAAAGGTATAATTCATGTGAATTCGGGAGATACGACTCGAATCAGACTTGGTTGGAGTTTCCCTAAATCACACACTAGATTTGCTATTGATCTTTGATTATTATTATGTCTTGTTTATAGAGTTATATTCAAGCATTGAGAAAGGAGAGTCATTAGCAGACTTGCTAAACTAGATGTTCGGTGGTATCGACGCTTCGGATCAGATTCACTCCGATTGTAGACATTCGATACAGACATGACCGAAGTCTAGGAATAAGACGTACAGTTACCCCGATTGGGAGGGTAGGTGACAGACAGTGACGTCTTATTCACACCGGGATCCCTAGAGTTAGAGTCGAGTCGAGTCAAGATATGAATTGAATTGAGTTGCATGCTTATTTTATTTTGATTCCAGAGATTATGGAATCCATTGTTACTGCATGCTTATTTTGATTTGGTTTCCTAGACTATGAAACCTATTGTTATGAATTTTATGCATGATAATATGCTTTATGATTTATACTGTGTATATGCATGTATAAATGTTTTATACTGGGATTTATTCTCACCGGAGTATCCGGCTGTTGTCTTGTTTTGTATGTGTGCATGACAACAGGTGGGACAAGATCGGGGTCAAGAAGATGATGAGAGATCGAGATTAGAGTGGTGATTCCGGACTTGGATGTAGAATTGGTTTAATACTTGAAATTTAGTAGTTAAACCTTAGATTAGTTTTAACTAGAAGCATGTTGTACAAGATTTGTATTATTATACTGGTTTGTATAATAGATTGATTCCATTACCTTCCGCATTTTAAAGAAAAAATTTTTAGACCCTGTTTATCGTAATTGATAATTAAATCCCAAAGATGATTAAGAAGATGATTAGCGTCCGGGACCCCACAACAGGTGGTATCAGAGCAATAGATCCTTTAGAATGAGATAGAAGAGAATGAGTGGGGTAGATTGAGTTTTTCTTTCCTTGCATGTGATTGCTAGCATGAGATTTATTTTAATGTTGACTTACATTGTGTGTGCTAGCATGACATTATGCTTTACTGCTTTAAAATACATGTTATCTAATTATCTGATTTGAATTGGTAATATGTATTATTGAGTATGAATTAGATTTGATTCTTGATCAGCAGTAAGATGATCAGAGAAAGATTGGAACAGATTTGTAGTATTTGAGTACTGATGTTTTGATAAGCAGATATACCTCCACGGAGAATTCCAGAAAGGGGTAGTGCTTCAACTGAACAGATAGATGTATCAGAAACTCAGATGGAAATACAGTTGGAAGAATTTCAGTTATTTCAGCCGCCGATTCTGAGTGGTGTCGAGACGTCTGAAGATTGTGAGAACTGGTTTGATGACATAGAAATACTGTTTGATTTACTTGATTATTCAGATGAGCAGAGAATAGATCTGATATTCCACCAGTTACGAGAGACTGCCAGAAGTTGGTGTATTACAAGTAAAGGAATGCTAGAACAGAGAGGTACAGTGATTTCGTGGGAAATATTCAGAACTGAATTTTATCGAAGATTTTTCTCAGTTTCGTACCGGGAGGACAAGAAAGCAGAGTTTGAGAATTTGAGGCAAGGTCAACTGAATATTGAAGAATATGTTGCTAAATTCTCTACTCTACTGCGTTTTGCTCCTAATATAATTGGGAATGATGAAGCTGTAGCGGATCAGTTCATTAGAGGATTGAACTCGGAGATAGTTGCATTAATGAATATGCAGCGACCTTACCATTTTGTTGATGCCTTGAGTAGAGCGAAGAGAGCGGAGGCGAGTCTGATTAGACAACTAAAAAGGGTGTGTGCTGTAAGGCTCGAGATTTATTAGTCTTCATTGATGTGATATTCGGAAGATATGAGTATGCATGACATGTAATGAGAAGCACTAAATGAGATTATGAAGTGGTGCATGAAATATAGACCGCACCCGCGGTAAGGAAAGGACCGCACCCGCGGTTGAGCTCATGAATTGTGGAAGAATTACAGTAGCATGAGCGCACCCGCGCTACGAACAAGACCGCACCCGCGGTTGATGGACAGAGAGTTGGAGATTAATTACGGAAGTGACACCGCACCCGCGGTGCTAGACAGACCGCACCCGCGGTGTTCTACCAGTGAGGTCAGCGCACCCGCGTTACAGGACTGAGCGCACCCGCGGTCGAAGCTTTCGGAAAAGTTGATGTATATCAATCATTACACTGAGCGCACCCGCGGTTATTGAATGAGCGCACCCGCGGTGTGACGTGCAACATGAAAAATAAGCCACGTTTTCTGGCGTTGCATGCAGTATATATATATAAGAATTGCACGCCTTTCCTTCACAAAATTCAGAAAAAGGTCAAAGCTTTTGAGAAAAAAATCCTTACGCCTTTTGTGAGAAATCCGTCCGTCTGTTTTTGAATCCGACTTCAGTACTGTGTTCCTATCGACGCAAGCTACAATAGACGTAAGTTTCATTACGTTTATACATGATTTGAATTTATGATATTGTCAGAATTGAATATGAATCAGATATGATGTTTCTGCTACAGTAGACATTGTATAACTGAAGTCAGATTAAAGAATAGACTGTTTATGAAATTGTTATGAATTTCAGAGTTGATTAGTTGAGATTCTATATCAGAGTTGTGTTATTATTCAGATTTTGAGTTGTACTGATACTGGTTATGAATTCTGGTATTATATCTGTGAGGTTGAGATAGACGGGGTTATCGTGACTGTATTATTATGCCGTCGAAACATCAGTAGATTGATATTGATCAGATTCAGTAATGATTTCGATTGTATCGTGATATCATTGATATGAATTAGATTGTACCTTGTTCAGATATGGATCAGATTATGTACATATTTGAGTATTGATCAGAACAGGTCTTGAACTGAGTTATATACTGATATGGTATTTATATGATCATCATTATCAGATTTGGATATGGACAGATTGGAATACAAGACTTCGTCTTCATCAGACCGAGAAGAGAAAGGTATAAATGGATGTTCATTGGGAGATCGACTTGAGTTAGATTTAACTCGAGTTTCCCTAAATCACATACTTGCATGGTATTGTTTTTATACCTTTGTGTTTTAATGAGTATGTTTATTCTATTGAATTAGAAGTAGAAAGCAGAGAGCTATTAAGTAAGAGTCACTGACAGAGGGGTTAGATTTTGACAGACTTGTCACTGACCCATTGCACATTGTCAGAATAGGCTTAGTCTTGGTAGATACGCCAAGGCACTGGACGTTTGGTATATCGTTATGCTTCAGATACAGATAGCATTCTATTCGATATAGATTAGACCAAAGTCGAGAAATAAGAACGTACCGCCACTGCGACTGGTAGTAGTAGGTGGGAGACTTGATTTAAAGATCCGTATTGATTTATGTTTCGTAGATTACGATTCATGTTTTATTTACAGACTGGTATGGATACATGTTGTTTGATTATGCTACATGTGATAAGATATAATTCGTGCTTTTATGTTAATTCAGTTTACTGCATGTATACATTATTTATACTGGGATTTATTCTCACCGGAGTATCCGGCTGTTGTCTTGTTTGTATGTGTGCATGACAACAGGTGGGGCAGGATCAGGGTCAAGAGGATGATGAAAGATCGAGATTAGAGTGGTGATTCCGGACTTGGATGTAGACTTGGTTTAATACTAGAAATTAGTAGTTGAACCTTAGAATAGTTTGAATAATTGTTGTACATTATTGTACTTTTATACTGAGATGTATATTAGTTTTATTCCATTACGTTCCGCACTTATATTTTAAAAAGAAAAATTTTTAGACCCTGTTTATCTTAATTGATAATTAAATCCCAAAGATGATTAAGAAGATGATTAGCGTCCGGGTCCCCACAACAGGTGGTAACAGAGCGATAGATCCTTTAGACTGAGATAGAAGAGAATGAGCGGGGTAGATTGAGTTTTCTTTCCTTGCATGTGATTGCTAGCATGAGATTTATTTTAAAGTTGACTTACATTGTGTGTGCTAGCATGACATTATGCTTTACTGCTTTAAAATACATGTTATCTAATTATCTGATTTGAATTGGTAATATGTATTATTGAGTATGAGTCAGATCTGATTCATGATCAGCAGTAAGATGATCAGAGAAAGATTGGAACAAATTTGTAGTATTTGAGTACTAATGTTTTGATAAGCAGATATACCTCCACGGAGAATTCCAGAAAGGGGTAGTACTTCGACTGAACAGATAGATGTATCAGAAACTCAGATGGAAACACAGATGAAGAGGTTTCAGTCGTTTCAACCGCCGATTTTAAAGGGTACTGAGACGTCCGTAGATTGTGAGAATTGGCTTGAAAACATAGAAATGCTATTTGAATTTCTTGGTTTCACAGATGATTGTAGAGTCACACTGATTGGGAACCAGCTAAAAGAGACTGCAAGAAGTTGGTGGCTAATAACCAAGGAAGCTTTGGAACAACGTAGTTCACTAATTGCGTGGAAAATTTTTAAGGTTGAATTCTATCAGAGATTTGCGGAGGGAGACATTCCACAGAGCAATGCCAGGGAGTGACTGGTAGTTGCCATATTTGTAGACAGCCGGGACACTTTGCTAGAATTTATCCTCAGAGAAATTCTCGAAGATTTTAGGGAGCAGAAGACCGAGGAACAGACATAGGACACACTTGATGATAGAGTGGCAGGTATTGTTCTTTTATGATTATATTGCATAGGTATTGATATATACTAATGCATTCCCTACGATTATCTTTGACTGAGTTGCATTGAGATATGCTGTATCTGTTGAGTTTGATTGTACTGTAGTATTGATTTCCTTACTTGTTGGGAAAGAAAGATTGATATCAGAGATTTCTGTGAAATATTGTATACTACAGTAAGATGAGAATGAGGTCAAGTTAGATTATGATGTACTTGTATTTCTGAGTTGACCGCATTATTGATATTAATATGCTGAACAAGTACAGAACTATTATAGATTCCTTTCAGGAGAGTATAGAATTCAAACCAGATATGGCTGATGAGTAAAGATTTCACGGTAAGGATTCTAGATTTAGAATTCCTTTGATATCTGTATTGTCTATGACTCGATTGATACAGAAAGGAGCAGATGGTATCCTTATGTGTTCAGTAGATGTACTGAAATCGAGCCTAACATTGGCAGATTTGCCAATAATGTACGAGTTGGCTAATGGTTGTCCAGATGAGATTCCGGATTTGCCTCGAATTGAAAGATAGACTTCAGAATTGAAATGAGATCAGGTACTGTTTGTTTTATTAGAATTCAGTACCGAATGATATTGAATGTGCAGAATGTCACTGAATGAAGTGAAAGAATTGAAAGATCAGTAGAAGAATACGGGCCAGGAGTTACATTTGATTTAGTGTTTCTCGGTGGCATATTTCAGTATGTTCAGAGATATTCTGATGATTTCATGCTCGTTGTAGCATCTGATTGATTGAATCGAATATCTGAAGATTGTATTGAATACTCTGAGAACTGTGAATATTGTATACAGATATTATTCAGATATGAATCCTGCTTGAAACAGATTGTATGCAGAATGTACGATATCTGAAGTTAGTATACCGATTGATTTTGACACCGTTGAGATCATGATCAGTAGATAAGAATAATATCGATATCAGAAATTTCAGAAATGTCAGAATTGTCAGAAATTTATTTGGTCTGAGTTGGAAGATTATCTTATACGATTGTTGTTTTGTATCTGCTTGGGTATTATTATTGTTCTAACACAATATTTGAGACAGCTTATATTGTTTGAAGGGTATACTATATTTGCAGATGATATATAGCAGTTGATCAGAACGACATGAAGACGTGATTGATTAGTCAGAATTGACAATATTGCCGTTTTATGAGTTTACTAAACTCACTAGATCAGTATAGATTATTGATATTATGAATCTGATTTGATAGTACTGTTATTCTGAGTCAGTGTTTGATATAGATTATTCAAACCGAATCAGAGTTGAATTCGAGAATTTCAGTAGATGAGAAATATAATCAGAATGTTCAGAGCTTAAACCTTAGATTAGTTTGAACTAGAAGCATGTTGTACAAGATTTGTATTATTATACTGGTTTGTATAATAGATTGATTCCATTACCTTCCGCATTTTAAAGAAAAAATTTTTAGACTCTGTTTATCGTAATTGATAATTAAATCCCAAAGATGATTAAGAAGATGATTAGCGTCCGGGACCCCACATACGGAGCCTTAGAAATAGGAACCGTACCTGGAACTGGATCAATCACAAACTCCACATCTCTGTCCGGTGGCAAACCGGGCACATCATCCTCAAATACATTAGAGAACTCTCTCACCACATCAATATCATCAATATTCAATTTCACAATTCCATCCATATCAACAATCGAAGCCAAAAACCCATCACAACCTCTAAACAACAACTTCTTAGCCTCAAGGCACGAAATAAAAGGAAGAACCAGCGAAGTACCTGAACTGGCAAGCATACCTTCCTTATTACCATCATCTGCAAATTTTACCGTCTTGGCAACGCAATCAATCACTGCACGGTAAGTTGATAGCCAATCCATGCCAAGTACAATATCAAACGCAACCATCGGAATAACAATCAAATCAGCATAAACCACCCGCTCATCGATTTTAACAGAACATGAATACACAATAGACGTCGGGCACAACACATCTCCCGAAGGCAATACAACATTAAACTGAAGGGGAATAACAGAAGAAACTATACCCAAAGATCTCAAAAATAATTCAGACATAAAAGAATGAGCAGCACCTGTATCTATCAATGTCGTAGCTACTCTGCCTGAAATTAAAATAGTACTAGAGATCACAGAAGAATCAAGATTTATACCTTCCTTCGTCATGGTGAAGATGCGACCCTGCACCTTCTCTTTACCCGATCCTCTCGGACAATCCTTGGCAATATGGCCTGCAGTGCCACATCGGTAACAAGTATAAGAACCAAACCTGCACTCACCTCTATGAGGCCTATTGCACTTGGGACACAATGGCTTCTCTGGATCAAATGGAATTGCTGGTACTTTAAAACTCGGTTCCATCTTGCCTTTCCCTTTGAATCTATCTTTTCCTCTTTGGCTTGAACCTTGACTTCTCTGAGCCATAGCCTGCTGCCTCGCCTGTCTCTCTCTAGCAATGTCTTTCTCATCTTGCTCGGCCAACAAAGCCTTGGCCACAATCTCTTTGAATGTCACAGCTTTCGACATGTTGATATCCCTCCGCATCTCTGCTCGAAGGCCTCTAATGAAATGAACACCTTTATCCTTGTCGTTGGAAGCAATATACGGGGCAAACAGACAGCCCTCCTCGAACTTCAGAATGTACTCACCAACATTCAAATCTCCTTGGCGAAGCTCTAAAAATTCAGTCACCTTCCTAGCTCGAAGTGCATCTGGAAAGTACTTGTCATAGAAGAGATCAGTGAACTCTTGCCACTTCATTGCCGGAACATCAACACCTACTTTGGTAGCATTCCACCATATACGTGCAGCCTTGACTAGCATTGTGACACCTCGACCCGTTTACAATAACAGTAGCAGCGGAATTTAAAATTTTCTTTCAAATGGAAGGAAGTTTCAAAATACATTTCTATAAAAATGTTTACATCAAAATCAATACATGATCATTTAAATGGTATACAAAAATACAAACTATCATTTCTATGATCATGCTCCGAAAAGCCATCAAAAGATTTTCCTTCCAACATGGTATGCATATGACTCCGGCCTCAATCAACGTCCCGGCCTGTCGCTCTTATCTGCATCACATGAAATAACTGGAACGAGTATAAAACTCAGCAAGTGGAACTCTTACATAACAATGTACATAGTATAATCTGTAAAACATGGCTTTGAAAACATAAAATACCATCAACTCTGAAACATGTATATCGTAGCAATAGCATAACAATGAGATTGTATTTCTCTTTACTATGGTGGATTGATATCAATAGTAACTCTGTCTGTGGTGCTCTTATCCCATCGATATAAATCGACAACTCTGAGGGATATAAGCCTATGGTCGTTGATCAAATAATTGCATGCAATCTCTGACTATGTATCTATCAATCCATAAATCAATTTAAATTCTCTCTTTGGCATTTAAACAAACACTTTGTAAACTCTTTTCTCTTGTATTCCCTTTTCAATAATTGAGACATAAAATGCCTCCAATATATATAACAAGTGTATCAATACATAAACATGAATCAAATGAAGGGAATAACACAATAAAACCATTGAAATACCATACATATATTATCATGTGAGCACAAAGGATGAAATTCCACTTACAAACCACAAGAACACCTTGAATCTATAATCTTGGTAGCAATCCTACAACAATAAACCATAATTTGCACCATCAATAACCCAATAACCCAAAAACAATACCATAAAAGCCAAAGAATCAACACCATCACAAACCCATAACATCTCCAACACCAAAAACTAAGAAATAACCAAACAAAAAGCTTACCTTAGCTTCCTTGATCCCAAAATAATCTTGCTCTCAACACAAATAACTAACAAGAAGCTTGGATTAAAGAAAAGAAAGGAGAGAAATTGGAACCCTAGTCTCCCAAGAGAAGAAGAAACGAAAAGTGAGAAGGAAGAATGAGAAAAATGAGACCAACTCTTGCATTTAAACACTTAAAATCCGAAAACACGTTTTTAAAAATCGCTGGCCGCTCGGGCGGACATATTTTTCCGCTCGGGTGCGGAACTCTCGGCCAGAAATCCAAAATTTTCGAAGTAGGCTCGCCCGGGCGGACATTTATTCCCGCTCGGGCGCGCACTCTGCGCACTGCCACTCCAAAGATCGCTTCTGAAACGCCTCTTCCATTCATAATTTGGAAAAGTGATAAACTACAAAGTTGTAGCTCTATAACTTGTCTTGAATCCCTCAAAATTTCATATTAATTCGACGTCTGAGTAAAAAGTTATGCCCATTCTCCTAACATGTGTCACTGGAGGAACGTCGAAACACACGAAACACTTCGGGGCACTTTTGGCTTACCTTCCACAATGATTTGAACAAAACTCAAAATAAGAAAGTTACACCTCTGTCTTATCTTTCTAATGGAAAAGGCCTCACCTCATTAGGATTAATATACAATTTATCATGAATTTAATCGTAACGCCACTACAAAAGCACTACACATCATCTATAACCAACCATACTATAAATCATAAATCGAAACTCTTAACATCCAAACTATACCTAAACTTGACCAAGTAGTCAATAAACTTATGAAAACTTAAACCGTACCGTACACCAGGCTTGGCTATTACAATCTCCCTCCTTAGAGGAATTTCGTCCTCGAAATTGACGTCACTGCACGAACAACTCAGGATACTTCTCTCTCATCTCATCCTCCGGTTCCCACGTAGCCTATTCAATCATATGATTCCTCCAAAGGACTTTAACGATGCCGATATCTTTGTTCCTCAAAACTTTAACTTTGCGGTCCAGTATCTGAACCGGAATCTCTTGGTACGTCAAATTCGGCGTCAAGTCCAATGGCTCGTGGCGAAGAACATGGGAAGGATTCGCAATATACTTCCTGAGCATCGATACGTGAAAAACATTGTGAACTCTGTCAAGATCTGGCGGTAGGGCTAATCTGTAAGCTCGATCACCAACTCTATCCAAGATCTCAAATGGAGCAATAAATCTCGGACTCAACTTTCCCTTCTTGCCAAACCGCATCACACCCTTAAGAGGTGCTATCTTCAAAAACACATGGTCGCCAACCTCAAACTGCAACGGCCTACGACGTACATCCGCATAGCTCTTCTGTCTCGACTGCGCTGTCTTCATCCTCTCTCTAATAACAGCAACTACATCAGCAGTCTGTTGGACCAACTCTGGACCCAACATCTTCCTCTCACCAATCTCATCCCAATACAAGGGAGATCTACACTTCCTGCCATAAAGTGCTTCGTACGGTGCCATCCCAATCGTCGCCTGGTAACTGTTATTGTACGTGAACTCCACAAGAGGCAATTTAGAATCCCAGCTACCAGAATAATCAATAGTGCAAGCTCTGAGCATATCCTCTAGAATCTGAATAACTCTCTCTGATTGACCGTCGCTCTGAGGGTGATATGCTGTACTGAAAGCTAACCGTGAACCCATAGCTTTGTGCAAACTCTTCCAAAACTCTGAGGTAAATCTAGGTTCACGATCAGACACAATCGACACAGGGACACCGTGAAGTCTAACAATCTCTGCTATATAATCTTCGGCATACTGGTTCATGGAATACGTCGTCTTGACTGGGAGAAAATGCGCTGACTTGGTCAATCGATCTACAATAACCCAAATAGAATTAAAACCCTTCTGCGTCCTTGGAAGACCAGTCACGAAATCCATCGTAATATGCTCTCATTTCCACTGAGGAATCGGCAATGATAGCAATGTCCCAGCAGGTCTCTGGTGCTCAATCTTCACCTGCGGACAAGTTAGGCACTGAGAAATAAACATGGCAATATCTTTCTTCATACCTGGCCACCAGTAGAGTCTACGAAGATCCTGATACATCTTGGTGCTGCCTGGATGTATCGAATATGGTGCGGTATGTGCCTCTGTCAAGACGTCTCGTCGAATATCATCGCCAATAGGAACACAAATACGGCCTCTGAAAGTCACCAAACCATCTCCATTCACCCCAAACTCTGAGTTACCTTTCTCCTCTGCTCTAGCTCTCATCTCTGTCAACTGAACATCAACAATCAGCTCTCTACGGATCCTGTCCGTCAATGTAGCCCGAATCACCAACGCTGAAAAGCGAGCAATGGTTCCAGGGACTACCAAAGAAATCTCCTCTCGTTGCAAGTCCAACAACAACGGCTTCTGAATCATCGAACTCAAGGAAGAACTCGATTTACGGCTCAAAGCATCAGCGACTACATTCGCCTTCCCCGGGTGATAACTGATCGTCACATCATAGTCTTTGACAAGCTCTAACCACCTCCTCTGTCGCATGTTGAGCTCTTTCTGGGAAAACAGATACTTCAAGCTCTTGTGGTCCGTGAAAATTTCACACTTTTCGCCATATAAGTAATGTCTCCAAATCTTCAAGGCGAGAACCACAGCTGCTAGCTCCAAATCATGCGTCGGATAATTCTTCTCATAGTCTTTCAACTGGCGAGAAGCATAGGCAATGACCTTACCACGCTGCATCAACACTGCACCAAGACCCTTCTTCGATGCATCGGTGTACACAACAAAATCCTCTGAACCACTGGGCAATGAAAGAACAGGAGCTGTCGTCAACTTGTCCTTCAACTCTTGGAATGCACTCTGGCAATCATTGGACCACTCGAACTTCACAGTCTTCCTCGTCAGATTGGTTAACGGCAGGGCAATCTTAGAAAAATCTGAGATGAAACGACGATAATTACCTGCCAACCCAAGAAAACTGCGTACCTCAGAGACAGTGGTAAGAATAGGCCACTTCTGAATCGCCTCAACCTTTGCTGGATCAACAGCTATACCATCCTTCGAGACAACATGGCCTAAGAAAGAAATCTGCTCCAACCAGAACTCACATTTCTTCAACTTAGCAAACAACCTCTTCTCTCTCAACAACTGAAGAACAACTCCGAGATGCTCTGCATGAAGCTCTCTGGTTTTGGAATAGATCAAGATATCGTCAATGAAGACAATGACGAAGCTATCCAAATACGGATTGAACACACGGTTCATCAGATCCATGAAAACTGAAGGAGCATTGGTCAGACCAAAAGACATCACAAGAAACTCATAGTGACCATACGTGGTCCGGAACGCTGTCTTAGGGATATCAGGTTCCCTAACCTTCAACTGATAGTAGCCAGACCGAAGATCAATCTTCGAAAATACAGTAGCACCCTGAAGTTGGTCAAACAAATCATCTATCTGTGGCAACGGATACTTATTCTTGATAGTCACTTTGTTGAGCTCCCTATAGTCGATACACAGCCGCAACGACCCATCTTTCTTCTTGACAAACAGAACCGGAGCTCCCCAAGGCGAAGAACTCGGTCGAATAAAACCCTTGTCTAAAAGATCCTGCAACTGCGTTTTCAACTCCTTCATCTCGGTAGGAGCCATCCTATACGAGCCTTAGAAATAGGAACCGTACCTGGAGCTAGATCAATCACAAACTCAACATCCCTGTCCGGCGGCAAACCCGGCACATCATCCTCAAACACATCAGGAAACTCCCTCACCACATCGATATCATCTATATTCAACTTAACCATTCTATCCACATCCACAATCGAAGCCAGAAACACATCACAACCTCTACACAACAACTTCTCAGCCTCAAGACAAGAAATAAAAGGAAGGACCAGCGAAGTACCTGCACTGGCGAGCATACCTTCCCTATTGCCATCATCTGCAAAAGTCACCGTCTTAGCAACGCAATCAATCACTGCACGATAGGTTGATAGCCAATCCATGCCAAGTATAACATCAAATGCAACCATCGGGATGACAATCAAATCAGCAAAAACCAAACGCCCATCAATTTGAACAGAGCACGCATTCACAATCGATGTCGGGCACAACACATCTCCCGAAGGCAAAACAACATTGAACTGGAGGGAAAGAACAGAAGAAACTATACCCAAAGATCTCAAAAACAATTCAGACATAAAAGAATGAGTAGCACCTGTATCAATCAAAGTCGTAGCTACTCTGCCTGAAATTAAAATAGTACTAGAGATCACAGAAGAATCATGGTTTATACCTTCCTTGGTCATCGTAAAGATACGACCCTGCACCTTCTCTTGGCTAGCAATTCTTGGACAGTCTTTGGCAATGTGGCCTGCCGTGCCACAACGATAACAAGAATGAGTGCCAAATCTGCACTCTCCCCGATGATGTCTACCGCATTTGGTACACAATGGCTTCTCAGGATTAGATAGGACTGTCGGTGGTCTAGGACTCGGCTCCATTTTGCCTTTCCCCTTGAATCGATCCTTGCCTCGCTGACTCGAACTCTGACCCCTCTAAGCAATGGCCTGGTGCCTCGCTTGCCTCTCCCTGGCAATGTCTTTCTCCTCCTGCTCGGCCAACAAAGACTTAGACACAACCTCTTTGAAAGTCACAGCCTTGGACATGTTGATATCTCTCCTGATCTCAGCTCTAAGGCCTCGAATGAAATGAGCACCTTTATCTTTGTCATTTGAAGCAATATACGGAGCAAATAAAGAACCCTCCTCGAACTTGAGAATGTACTCATCAACGTTCATGCCTCCCTGTCGAAGCTCCAGAAACTCAGTCACCTCCCTAGCTCGAAGTGCGTCGGGAAAGTACTTGTCATAGAACAGGTCTGTGAACTCTTGCCACTTCAAAGTTGAAACATCGACACCAACCTTAGTGGCATTCCACCAGATACGTGCAGCCTTTATCAACATGAATACTGCACAGCTGATCCTGTCTTTATCCTCATAGTGCAGATGGTCGAAGATTGCTTCAAGCGCCTTGACCCACTCGACAGCCACTAACGGATCAGTGCTACCTGCGAATTCCGGTGGATCCATTCTCTTGAAAGCAGAAAAGACGGCATCAGTGCCAACTGCCCGAGCTACTTGGGCCTCTCACTTGATCTCTACCCTGCCCTGTTCCTTGCAATCGAAGCAGGTGCTGAATCTGCTCGCTATGGACTTTGGCCTGCTCTTTAAGCAACTTGCCGAACTCGTCGACAACTCTCGAGGAAGAACTATCCTCACCCTCTGACGCCTTACACTTAGGAGGCATACTCTACAATGTGCTCGCAAAAGACATATCAATAAATAACAATGAATAGATGCAAAAGAAAACATACCCGGACAGTTGAAAGTAGACGAAGTCATATGCATTGGTCCGAAGAACGGTGCTCTGATACCACTAAATGTGACACCTCGACCCCTTTACAATAACAGTAGCAGCGGAATTTAAAATTTTCTTTCAAATGGAAGGAAGTTTCAAAATACATTTCTATAAAAATGTTTACATCAAAATCAATACATGATCATTTAAATGGTATACAAAAATACAAACTATCATTCCTGTGATCATGCTCCGAAAAGCCATCAAAAGATTTTCCTTCCAACATGGTATGCATATGACTCCGGCCTCAATCAACGTCCCGGCCCGTCGCTCTTATCTGCATCACATGAAATAACTGAAATGAGTATAAAACTCAGCAAGTGGAACTCTTACATAACAATGTACATAGTATAATCTGTAAAACATGGCTTTGAAAACATAAAATACCATCAACTCTGAAACATGTATATCGTAGCAATAGCATAACAATGAGATGGTATTTCTCTTTACTATGGTGGATTGATATCAATAGTAACTCTGTCTGTGGTGCTCTTATTCCATCGATATAAATCGACAACTCTGAGGGATATAAGCCTATGGTCGTTGATCAAATAATTGCATGCAATCTCTGACTATGTATCTATCAATCCATAAATCAATTTAAATTCTCTCTTTGGCATTTAAACAAACACTTTGTAAACTCTTTTCTCTTGTATTCCCTTTTCAATAATTGAGACATAAAATGCCTCCAATATATATAACAAGTGTATCAATACATAAACATTAATCAAATGAAGGGAATAACACAATAAAACCATTGAAATACCATACATATATTATCATGTGAGCACAAAGGATGAAATTCCACTTACAAACCACAAGAACACCTTGAATCTATAATCTTGGTAGCAATCCTACAACAATAAACCATAATTTGCACCATCAATAACCCAATAACCCAAAAACAATACCATAAAAGCCAAAGAATCAACACCATCACAAACCCATAACATCTCCAACACCAAAAACTAAGAAATAACCAAACAAAAAGCTTACCTTAGCTTCCTTGATCCCAAAATAATCTTGCTCTCAACACAAATAACTAACAAGAAGCTTGGATTAAAGAAAAGAAAGGAGAGAAATTGGAACCCTAGTCTCCCAAGAGAAGAAGAAACGAAAAGTGAGAAGGAAGAATGAGAAAAATGAGACCAACTCTTGCATTTAAACACTTAAAATCCGAAAACACGTTTTTAAAAATCGCTGGCCGCTCGGGCGGACATATTTTTCCGCTCGGGTGCGGAACTCTCGGCCAGAAATCCAAAATTTTCGAAGTAGGCTCGCCCGGGCGGACATTTATTCCCGCTCGGGCGCGCACTCTGCGCACTGCCACTCCAAAGATCGCTTCTGAAACGCCTCTTACATTCATAATTTGGAAAAGTAGTAAACTACAAAGTTGTAGCTCTATGTCTTGTCTTAAATCCCTCAAAATTTCAGATCAATTAGACGTCTGAGTAAAAAGTTATGCCTATTCTCCTAACATGTGTCACTGGAGGAACGTCGAAACACACGAAACACTTCGGGGCACTTTTGGCTTACCTTCCACAATGATTTGAACAAAACTCAAAATAAGAAAGTTACACCTCTATGTCTTATCTTTCTAATGGAAAAGGCCTCACCTCATTAGGATCAATATACAATTTATCATGAATTTAATCGTAACGCCGCTACAAAAGCACTACACATCATCTATAACCAACCATACTATAAATCATAAATCGAAACTCTTAACATCCAAACTATACCTAAACTTGACCAAGTAGTCAATAAACTTATGAAAACTTAAATCGTACCGTACACCAGGCTTGGCTATTACAAGCATAAACACTGCACAACCAACTCTGTCCTTGTCTTCATAGTTGAGATGATCAAAGATCGCCTCAAGTGCTTTGATCCACTCTACAGCCACCAATGGATCAGTGCCTCCTGCAAACTCATGCGGATCCATTCTCTTGAAAGCAGAAAATACCCCATCGGTTCCAACTGTTTGAACCACTTGGTCTCTTCCTTGGCCTCTACCTTGACCTGTACCTTGCATACGGAGTAACTGTTGGATCTGCTCACTATGGACCTTGGCTTGCTCTTTCAATAACTTGCCAAACTCGTCGACAACTCTAGATGAAGAACTATCCTCACCCTCTGAAGCCTTTCTCTTAAGAGGCATAACTCCTACAATGTGCTCACATAATACATATCAACCAATAACAATGAATAGATGAACAAGAAGACATACCCGGACCGTTGAAAGTAGACGAAGTCATATGCATTGGTCCGAAGAACGGTGCTCTGATACAACTAAATGTGACACCTCTGACCGGTTTTAATAAAATAACAGCGGAATTTAAAATTTTCTTGAAGAAAGAAGGGTAAAAGTTCTTGACATAAAAATCTTTACAAACAAAGTAAATACATGATCAATTGAATGATAAAACCAAAATCCAAAATATCATTTTTATGATCATGTCCAAAATGCCATCAAAATATCTTCTTCCTTCCCTCTTTGGTATGCATATGACTCCGGCCCAAAATCAACTTCCCGGCCCGTCGCTCTTATCTGCATCACATGAAAGAACTGAAATGAATATAAAACTCAGCAAGTGGAACTCTTACATAACAATGGATACATAGCATACTCTGTAAAGCATGGCTTTGAAAACATTAAATACCATCAACTCTGAAACATGAATATTCTGAAACATGAATATCATAGCAATAATAACAATAACGATGATATTTCTCTTTACTCTGGTTGGATTGATATCTAAATAGTATCTCTGTCTCTGTACCTATATCCCATCGATATAAATCGATAACCCTGAGGGATATAAGCCTATGGTCGTTGATCAACTAATTGCATGCAATCTCTGACTATGTATCTATCAATCCAATAAATCATTTAAACTCTCTCTTTGCATTAAATCAAACACTTGAAAACTCTTTTCTCTTGTATTCCCCTTTTAACATAGTCGAGACACCAAATGTCTCTAATATACAACAAGTGTATTAATACATAGCATGAACAAATGGTAGGGAATAACACATTAAAACCATTGAAACACCATACATATATTATCATGTGAGCACAAGAATGAAATTCCACTTACTACCAACAAGAACACCTTCAATCTAAACCCTTGGTTGAATTCCTACAACAATAAACCATATATAATACCATCAATATCTCAATAATCAAAAACCCATATCAATTAATACATAAACCAACACCATCAACAAACCCATATTATCTCCAACACCAAAAACTAAGAATAAACTAGACCAAAAGCTTACCTTAGCTTCCTTGAACCCAAAACTATCTTGATCTCACTTCAATAATCCAACAAAATGCTTGAATCAAAGGAAAGAAATGAAAGGAAAAGGAACCCTAGCTTCCTTGCTCTGAAGAAACCGAGAGAATGGGAAAGAAATGAGAGAAAAGTGAAGTCTCCACCTATTTTATACCTTAAAACACCAAAAACACGACTTTACTGTTCACAGACCGCGGGTGCGCTAGCCCATGCACCGCGGGGGCGCTATGCCTTCGGCAACTCATCCAAAAATTTGAAATAGTAGGCCGCGGGTGCGGTCATCTTTTAGAGTTGTCGACGAGTTCGGCAAGTTACAGTAGGCCTCGGGTGCGGTCATCTTTTAGGCCGCGGGTGCGCTCTCCACTCTGCGCACAGCTTCTCCAAAGATCGCCTCCGAAATGCCTCTTCCCGTCATAATTTGGAAAAATGGTAAACTACAAAGTTGTAGCTCTATGTCTTTTCTTGAACCTCTCAAAATTTCAGATCATTTGGAGGTCTGAGAAAAAGTTATGCTAAATCTCCCAACTTGTGTCACTGGAGGAACGTCGAAACACACGACACACTTCGGGCACTTTTGACTTACCTTCCACAATGATTTGAACAAAACTCAAAATAAGAAAGTTACACCTCTATGTCTTATCTAACCTCTCCAATTGCCCTCATACCAATTGTCTCAACATACGAATTATCATGAATTTAATCGTAATGACGCTACAATCAAGCTACACAACATCTATCATCAACAATACTATAAATAATAAATCGTCATCCGTAACATCAAAACTATACTTAAACTTACCCAAATAGCCAATAATCATACGAAATCTTAAACCATACCGTTCACCAGGCTTGGCTATTACATAATCGCTTAGAGGTGAATATCACAAAACCGTTACTTGTTTCAAAAGATCGGGACAACATAATCGTTTCTTGTTTGTTATTGAACTGAGGGTGCGATTTTCGATATTCGTGCTTGCTTTTCATTCGTACGAGGTTTCGTATCATTTGGTATCAGAGCTTCTGGTTCTGTTTGATTCAAGTAAGTTATCATTTTCAGATCTGTTTAAAAATTCGTCAGATCTATATTATACTTTTGTTTCTATTGTCATATCTATCAAAAACAAAAACAAAAATTCATTCTGTTTCAGTTTTGTGTTATCCTTTGTTCTATTTTAAGATCGCGTTATTTCTATCATCCTTTGTTATTTGATATTCCAGAATTTTCGAAAAAAAAAATTTGTTCTGTGTTATTCTATCGTTCTTGTTTTTTGTGCAATCCAAGTGAGACAGTTGCAAGTGTTCACAAGTTGAATCTTGTTAGTTTGATAAAAAGAAAATATAAAGATTGTGCACACCTTTGAGAGAACTATCAAATTCGAGTGAAAAACATTTGAGTGCGAGTGTTATTTCTTTGGAATGATCGTGAGAATTTGGGTGAGGAAAATCTTTTATTTCTACTAACATTTTATTGCAGGTATAAAATCTGAAATTAAAATGGAGAGGGAAGTAGGAGAGAGTTCGAACCAGGGGTTGTCTAAGGTTCAAATGGAGGCGTTATTTGGGCATTTTAGTAGAATGATGAGGGCCGAGTTGGATCCTTTATATGAGAGGTTGGATAGGCTTGAAGTTAGCACTAGTGAAAATAAATCTAAACCTAAAGGTTTGGGTACAGTCGAAGAAGAAGAGGATGATTATGAATTAGGAGTAGAAGAGGAGAGTTAAAACGAGAACTGGGGTAGGAGCGGAAGAGGTAGAGGATTTGGTAGGGGAAGAAGAGAAGCCTTACGGGGTAGGTACGATGATGTGAATAAGGAAGATAATAACATAGGTAGCATTAAGATGAAAATTCCGTCGTTCCATGGTAAGTCGGATCCAGAGGCTTATTTAGAATGGGAAAAGGGAGTTGAATTCGTGTTTGATTGTCACCATTATTCCGAACAAAAGAATGTTAGGTTGGTCGTGGTTGAATTTGTTGATTATGCACTTATTTGGTGGGATCAATTACTGACCACTAAGAGAAGATGCAATGAGAGGCCTATAGAAACTTGGGCTGAGATGAAGAGCGTAATGAGGAAGAGGTTTGTACCAAATCACTACTATAGAGAAATGTTTAAAAAGTTACAAACTTTGAGACATAGTGTGAAGAGTGTTGAGGACTACTATAAAGAGTTGGAAGTAGTCATGATTAGAGCAAACATAGATGAGGATAGTGAGGCTACTATGGCTCGTTTTTTGTGCGGTTTGAACAGGGAAATTCAAGACCAAGTGGAGCTTAGACATTACTTGGATCTAGATGAAATGGTGCAGATGGCGATAAAAGTGGAGCAACAACTCAAGAGGAGAGGAGTTGGCCGTACCACACAATATGGGAATACATCAACACCTTGGCGTTCCAACGTTGTTAAACGTGAAGAAAGCAAGGTAGTGGTCAAACCCAAAGTTGACATTAAACAGGAGGCGCCTAAGCAAGGAGTGCAAGGTAAACCTGAAACTACTATTAATCGTTCTAGAGATATTAAATGTTTTAGGTGTCAAGGAGTTGGCCATATTGCTAGCCAATGTCCCAATAAAAGAGTGATGGTGTTGAATAATTATGGGGAGTATGAATCTTATAGTGAGGGAGATGATGGAGAGGATGAAGATGAGATGCCTGCATTAGAGGATCCTGATGAGGGATATGAGGCAGTTGTGGGCGAAGCATTAGTGACTAGGCGTATAATGAGTACCCAAGTCAAGGAGAAAGAAACTAACCAAAGGGAAAACTTATTCCATACTAGGTGTTTTGTCAATGGCAAGGTTTGCAATCTTATTATAGATGGAGGAAGTTGTACCAATGTTGCTAGTTTTGAGATGGTTGAAAAATTGAGCTTGCCTACTTTCAAACATCCTCAACCATATCGGCTACAGTGGTTGAATGACTGTGCTGAAGTGAAAGTGAACAAACAAGTCTTGGTTGCGTTTTCGATTGGGAAGTATATTGATGAGGTGTTATGTGATGTGGTGCCAATGGATGCTTGTCATATTTTGTTAGGGGAGACCATGGCAATATGATAGGCAAGTGACACATGATGGGTTTAAAAATAGATATTCTTTTGTACTCAAGAAAGAACCCATTGTTTTACTTCCTTTGTCCCCAATACAAATCATGGAAGACCAACGACAAAAGAAAAAAGAGATGAGGCCGAAAGAAAGAGTGATATGAAATAATTGTTGCACACACATGATACACTTGTGTTGATTCTTTACAAAGAGATTCTCTTTAACACAAGTGATATAGCCGGAAATCTTCCGAGCATTGTTGTTTCCCTTTTGCAGGAGTTTGATGATATATTTCCGGAGGAGCTACCTCAAGGAATACCACCATTGAGGGGGATTGAGCACCAAATTGATTTTGTGCCCGGAAGTGCATTGCCAAATCGTCCAGCTTATAGAAGCAATCCGGATGAGACTAAGGAGCTTCAGCGACAGGGGATACAAGTGGATGAGGACAAGGTAAGTGCTATTCGAGATTGGCCAATGCCTGCTAATGATAGTCAAGTTCGAAGCTTTTATGGTCTTGCAAGCTTCTATAGGAGGTTTGTAAAAGATTTTAGCACACTGGCGGCACCGATGACGGCGGTGATTAAGGAGAACGTTTCATTCCGTTGGGGCGAGGAGCAAGAGAAGTCTTTTAATATTATTAAACAAAAATTAATTAATGCGTCTTTACTTGTTTTGCCTGATTTTTCTAATACTTTTAAAATTGAATGTGATGCTTCAGGTGTAGGTATTGGAGGTGTTTTGATGCAAGGAGGATGACCAGTGGCGTACTTTAGTGAGAAATTCAATGGAGCAGCACTGAACTATCCAACGTATGACAAGGAGTTTTGTACGCGCTTGTGAGGACTTTTGAGATGTGGCAACACTACTTGAGGCCTAAGGAGTTTGTGATCCATACCGATCATGAGTCTCTAAAGTACCTTAGGGGACAACAGAAACTGAACAAGCGGCATACCAAGTGGGTGGCATTCATAGGAACATTTTCCTACATAATCAAATACAAACAAGGTAAGGATAATGTAGCGGGCGACGCACTATCACGGAGGTACGTACTAATTTCTACCTTGGATTCAAAAATCTTAGGATTTGAATATGTGAAAGAATTGTATGCGATGGATGAGGATTTTAAGGAAGTATTTGAAACATGTATGCATGATCCACATGATAAATTTTATTTGCATAATGGGTTTTTATTTAGAGAAGATAGATTGTGCATTCCTAAGTCATCAATTCGTGAATTACTTGTGAGGGAGGCACATGGTGGTGGTTTGATGGGGCACTTAGGTGTGGCTAAAACTTTGAGTTGTTTGCATGAGCATTTTTATTGGCCACATATGAAACATGATGTTGAACGTGTTTGTGAAAAATGCATTACTTGTAGACAAGCTAAGTCTATAACACAACCACATGGATTGTATACACCACTTCTCTAAGATGACACATTTTATTGCTTGTCATAAAACCGATGATGCATCAAACATTGCAGATTTGTTCTTTAAGAAAATCGTTAGGTTGCATGGTATGCCTAGGACTATTGTATCTGACCGTGATGTTAAATTTTTGAGTTACTTTTGGAAAACTTTGTGGGCTAAGCTTGGCACTAAACTGTTGTTTTCTACTACATGTCATCCTCAAACGGATGGACAAATTGAAGTTGTTAATAGAACTCTAGGAACACTTTTGCGTGCTATACTCAAAAAGAACTTGAAAAATTGGGAAGAATGTTTGTCATTTGTTGAGTTTGCTTATAACCGTAGCGTGCATTCTACTACGAATTATTCACCATTTGAGATTGTTTATGGTTTTAATCCTTTAACTCCTTTGGATTTGATGTCTTTGCCTGTGAGTGAAAGGTTGAACATGGATGGCAAGAAGAAAGCTGAATTCGTTAGAAGTTTGCATGAGAAGGTCAAGAATAACATCGAGAAGAAGAATTTACAATATACGAAGCAAGCCAACAGGGGGAGGAAAAAGATGGTTTTTGAAAAGAGAGATTGGGTGTGGTTGCACTTAAGAAAGGAAAGATTTCCAGAAAAGCGACGTTCGAAACTCTACCTAGGGGTGATGGACCATTTCAAGTGCTTGAAAAGATCAACGACAATGCCTACAAATTAGACCTACCAGGTGAGTACAATGTCAGTTCTACTTTTAATGTTAGTGATCTTTCGTTGTTTGTTTAGGAGATGATCAAGATTTGAGGACAAATCCTTTTCAAGAAGGGGAGAATGATGCAAACGTGGTTGATCAAGCACCAAAGAAAGCATGGGAGTCGTTGGTATTGCCCGAGGAGACGTAGCAAGAAGTTTAAAGAAGCATTTCAAGGACTCATGATGAACTACCAAGGAGGATCTACAAATTGGATGACTAAATTAGAAGAGGTTGGGAATCATGGGAATAATATTGGAGGTCTTTAGAATGTTATTCAAGTGCAATTGCCGAAGGTCCAGTGCACCCGCGCTAAAGCAGGGACCGAACCCGCGGTCCATGATAATCAAATTTAAGAAAATTTGCCGAAGCTGCACCGCACCCGCGGTCAAATCATTAGCGCACCCGCGGTCTATTGCCGAAGCTACACCGCACCCGCGGTCAAACAAGCACCGCACCCGCAGTCTTTTGGCGCACTTCCGTGTCAAAGTTGCTAGTTATATTATTTAAGCCTTTTCACACAACTTTTCTTATTTTTATTGTTTATATAATGTATTGTAAGGGGGATGAATGAAATCATTGCAGATTGATATCAAATTATTGGAGATTTCTCTCAATTTGCAAGGCTTGTACTTTGTGTTTATCAAAATCAAACTTATCAAAGATTGCATCTTTATGGCGTTTGTCGATTGTTCTTCGCACGGATTGTGAAAACAAGTTCTTTGAAGGTTCGTTTCAAATTCAATTGTTTTATCGTTGATATTTGTTGCTAAGTTATAATCGCTTAGAGGTGAATATCACAAAACCGTTACTTGTTTCAAAAGATCGGGACAACATAATCGTTCCTTGTTTGTTATTGAATTGAGGGTGTGATTTGTATATTCGTGCTTGCCTTTCATTCGTACGAGGATTCGTATCAGATTCATTTTCAAATAATACACATTACCAAATCAACTCAGATATTCAGGTAACATGTATCTTCCAAAACTGTAAAACATACTGCAATATTAACATATACAATGTAATTCAACATTATAATAAATTACATGCTAGCAATCACATGCAAGGAAAGAAAACACATTCTACCCCGCTCACTAGCTTCTATCTAAGTCTCAAGAACCTACAGTTCTAGAACCTATTGTTCTGGAACCTAAAGCTCTGATACCACCTGATGTGGCGACCCGGACGCTAATTAAAGTTTTTAATCGTTCTTAGAATTAATCAATCAATTATAATAAACAGGGTCTAAATTTTTTTTAAAAAAAAATACAAAGCGGAAACGTTATGTAAATCAATCTGAATTACATATTAAATATAAACATACAAGTCCTGTATTGTCTACAATAATCCAACTAGGTTCAACTACATATCAGTGCTGTCTCCTAATTTATTTCTGAGCCCGGATCTCCACGCTATCTAGTCCAGCCTCGTTCTGTTCTTGACCCAGATCATGTCCCACCTGTTGTTATGCACACATAAAAACAAGACAACAGCCGGATAACTCCGGTGAGAATTACATTCCCAGTATAAATCATGTATACATGCAATCATATAAACAATATAAAAGCATATAACAGATATTCATAACATGTATCAAAATCAGAACATGAATCAAATATTCGTAGCATGTATCATAATCTGAAACATGAATTAATATCAACAATAACCCTTACTCTAAACATGTACCATAATCAGGAACATAAATCAACATCAATCAATGAATCAATATCCGTAACTCTTAAACTCAGACTAGAATCATTCCTAGTCTAGGGATCCCGATTCCCAGACGTTGGCATTCCATATCAATCACCAGTAATAGAAGAAACTCCAATTCTATCCACATTGATATGGTATCGATTACCAGCAATAGAAGAAACTCCAATTCTATCCACATCGTTTGCCAATCGTCCAGTGCCCTATACGTGATAGACATTGGCACTTTCGCCAATTTACTATCTTGTGACATCGTGGAATGTGCCTGTGGCGATCCCGCCACTATCAGGTACTTCTGTCACAAGATCACTCGACTAATACCTGCTTTCTATACATTCATAGAACAAGCATATCCAGTCAAATCAATGAACATAATAATAAGAAGTATGTGATTTAGGGAAACTCAATTATATCATACTATACTCGAGTCGATCTCCCGATACCACATTGATTTATACCTTTTTATTCTCGGTCTGACGAAGACGAAGTCTCAAACTCAACTCTGTCGATCTTCAGTCTGACTCTGTCGAAGCTTTGGACTCACTGTCTGTCGATATCAATCTGGCAATAACTATATCGAATATACTGTATCAATGTATTACTCAATTCAATACCTAATCTGATCGATATCACGACACCATAATACAATCTCAATCAATACTGAATCTGATCAATATCAATTCACTGATGTTTCGACGGCATGATAATACAACCTCGATAACTCCGTCAATTTCGACATCACAGATATAGTAATACGGCTCATAATCAATATCAGATAAAATCAGAACCTAATCGAATTCGGTTTCAATGGCATAACGGTACCATATAAATATACCACGCAATATAAATCAACAGATATCAATTCCTGTAACTCATAATTGATAATAATACAAATCTGATATCAAATCTCAATCAAATCGACTCCGAAAATCATAACAAATCATACACAGTCTGTTCTTCAATCTGACTTCAAATATACGATGTCCACTGTATTAGAAACACCATATATGATTTCCTGGAATTCAATTCTGACAATATCATAATTTCAAATCATATCTAAACGTAACAACACTTACATCCAGTTGTAGCTGTCGTCGCTAGGAACCCAGTACTGAAGTCGGATTCAAAATCTGATGGACGGATTGAAATAAAAAGGCGTAAGGATTTCAGAAGCTTTCCCAATTTCCTTTTCTTCGTTTCTTCTGAATTCTGAACGAATTCATAATATATACATATATATACATCTTCGCGCATTTCAAGACCAATTGGCTTATTTTCCTTCTGCATGTCGCGCGCATATGCGAGCCTAAGCCCAGCGCATATGCGCCGGAAGCTCTATCCGGAAATCAGCTATTGGACTGCTCACGCATATGCGCGCACATAAGTCGTGCATATGCGCGACTTCACCCCGCGCATGTGCGCCCAACTCTCTGCCTACCTCGCGCATGTGCGCTGCTCACGTCGCGCATGTGCGCGCAATGTTCTGTTATAGCTCCTTGGCTACTGGACACCTCGCGCATATGTGAGCCCTCACGCCGCGCATATGCGCGGGGTCTTCTGCCCGAATCGCGCATGTGTTCGCACTAGGTCACGCATATGCGCGAATAGCACCTCCCTCGCACATATTTTCGCGTCTTTCCCGGCCTAATCCATTCCATCTATATTTACCTCAATTAATCACTAACTTATTTCAGATTAGCTTCAGATTACAGTAATAAAATCTCGGGCATTACATCCGTTATAGGTCCTTCAGGCAACTCCAACGACTCCCATGCTTTCTTTGGTGCTTGATCAACCACGTTTGCATCATTCTTCCCTTCTTGAAAAGGATTTGTCCTCAAATCTTGATCATCTCCTACATCAAACAACAAAAGATCACTTACATTAAAAGTAGAACTGACATTGTACTCACCTGGTAGGTCTAATGTAAGGCCCGAGATAATAAAGATGATATTATTTTAATCCGAGAGTATGCAATTGGAAACTTTTGGAGTGTTGAATTATATTCCAAGATGTTTACAATTATTTAGAATTTAAATGGAATTATTTAGGATTGAATTGAATTAAAAAGATTGAGCGGGGGCCAATTTGCAATTAGTGAAAAATTGAGGGACTAAAGTGTAATTAATTATTTTTCATGGGACACTTGGCTTGATTCACCTCTTGACGTGGCATTCCCTTCCAAATTTCGTTTTGCATGGATGCCTAGCTTGGAAGGGTAAAGACGTGAGCTTCCATGTTTTCCTTCAAGGATTTTGATCTTCAAAATTTCGTATCTCAAGATCCAACCATCAAGTTGTCAATCCTAGTATAGATTCTCGCTCCTTGCCTCAAGAGCTTCAAAAGGAGGTAATTTTTATACATTTCCAACAAGTTTCGAAAATAATATGTTGGGGAATTATGGATTTTATTGGTGCAATGTGTTCTTTGAGTAGATAGAGATCATAACACCGTAAACGGATCGTTGATCGGATGCTGTATATAATTTTTGTAAAAATTCAGATTGTGGGCTGAAACTTGGAGGTGTGGATTTATTATGTTTTGGGCTTGGTATTGTTGGGAATTATGAGTTGTTGTTATTAATTGATTGGTATTAGATTTATCGGGATACTGAAATTGCACCGTTATGCCGCCGAATTTGATATAGAATGAGTTTTAATCAATGTCATGACTTGAATGGAATTTGATATTGATAGTGTGGAGTTCGAAATTGTGCATTCCAGGATATTGATCAGATTCAGTATTGATTGAGATTGTATTATTATGTCGTTGACAGTGATCAGATTTTGTATTGATTTGAGTATTGATCAGAACAGATTCTGAACTGAGATATATACTGATATTGTATCTATGTGATTGTCATTTCCAGACTGGGTATGGACAGATTGGAATACAAGACTTCGTCTTCATCAGACCGAGAAGAGAAATGTATAAATCGATGTTAACTGGGAGATCGACTTGAGTTAGATTCTACTCAAGTTTCCATAAACCACATACTTGTATGGTATTGTTTTTATACCTTTGTTTTTTAATGATTATGTTTATTCTATTGAATTAGAAGTAGAAAGCAGAGAACTATTAATTGAGAGTCACTGACAGAGGGGTTAGATTTTGACAGTATAGTCACTGACCCATTGCACCTTGTCAGACTAGGCTTAGTCTTGGTAGATACGTCAAGGCACTGGACGTTTGGTGTATCGATGTGCTTAAGATACAAATATTGTTCTTATTGTAGATTATTCGATACAGCTAGAACAAAGTCCAGAAATAAGAACGTACCGCCACTGCGACTGGTGGTAGTAGGTGGGAGACTTGTTACGTTCTTATTCACCGGGATCCCTAGACTTGATTAGAATGAGAGATGAGTCGAGTCTTAGATATTGAGACTAGAATTTGATTTACAGATCCGTATTGATTTATGTGTCGTAGATTACGATTCATGTTTTATTTACAGACTGGTATTGATACATGTTGTTTGATTATGCTACATGTGATAAGATATAATTCGTGCTTTTATGTTAATTCAGTTAACTGCATGTATACATTATTTATACTGGGATTTATTCTCACCGGAGTATCCGGCTGTTGTCTTGTTTGTATGTTTGCATGACAACAGGTGGGACAGGATCAGGGTCAAGAGGATGATGAGAGATCGAGATTAGAGTGGTGATTTCGGAATTGGATGTAGACTTGGTTTAATACTGGAAATTAGTAGTTGAACCTTAGACTAGTTTGAATAATTGTTGTACTGTAAGACTCGAGATTTATTAGTCTTCATTGATGTGATATTCGGAAGATATGAGTATGCATGACACGTAATGAGAAGCACTAAATGAGATTATGAAGTGTTGCATAAAGTCTAGACCGCACCCGCGCTATGAACAAGACCGCACCCACGGTTGATGGACAGAGAGTTGGAGATTAATAACGGAAGTGACACCGCACCTGCGGTGCTAGACAGACCGCACCCGCGGTTTTGCTACAGTGAGGTCAGCGCACCCGCGTTACAAGACTGAGCGCACCCGCGGTCGAAGCTTTCGAAAAAGTTGATGTATATCCTTATACTGAGCGCACTCGCGGTTACTGAATGAGCGCACCCGCGGTGCGACGTGCAACATGAAAAATAAGCCACGTTTCCTGGTGTTGCATGCAGTATATATATAAGAATTGAACGCTTTTTCTTATCAAAATTCAGAAAAAAGGTCAAAGCTTTTGAGAGAAAAACCTTACGCCTTTGTAGATTTGTAATTGTGAAAGATCAGCCCGTTAGAATTGTAATCCGATTTCAGTACTGTGTTCCTATCGACGCAGGCTACAACTGGACGTAAGTTTTGTTACGTTTAGACATGATTTGAATTTATGATATTGTCAGAATTGAATATGAATCAGATATGATGTTTCTGCTACAGTAGACATTGTATAATTGAAGTCAGATTTAAGAATAGACTGTTTATACAATTGTTATGATTTTCGAAAGATATTGATTGGGATTTGATATCAGAGTTGTGTTGTTAATGATCTTAAGTGTACAGATATTGAGATTATGAATTGTACTGATACTGAGTATGAATTCTGATATTATATCTGTGATGTTGAGATTGATGGGGATATCGAAATTGTATTGTTATGCCGTCGAAACATCAGTTAATTTAGAGTGATCAGATTCCGTAATGATTTCGATGATATCGTTGATATGAATTAGATTGTAACTTGTTCAGATATGGATCAGATTATATACCGATTTGAGTATTGATCAGAACAGGTCTTGAATTGAATTATATACTGATATTGTATTTATACGATTGTCATTTCCAGACTAGTTATGGACATATTGGAATACAAGACTTCGTCTTCGTCAGACCGAGAAGAGAAAGGTATAATTCATGTTTTGTTTTGGGGAAGACACAACTCAAATGAGATTCAATTTGAGTTGCCCAACAAAATCACATACTAGGGTTGTTGTTCACCTTTTGGTATAATTGATTTGTTTATAGAATTATATTTAAATCTCTTGATATGACGATGCCTTGTTTATAGATTTATATTCAAGCATTTGACCTGGGAGAGTCTTTGGCAGACTTGCCAAACTAGACGTTCGGTGGTATCGACGCTTCGGATCAGATTCAATCCGATTGTAGACATTCGATACAGACAGAACCGAAGTCTAGGAATAAGACGTACAGTTACCCCGATTGGGAGGGTAGGTGACAGACAGTGACGTCTTATTCACACCGGGATCCCTAGAGTTAGAGCCGAGTGGAGTCAAGATATGAATTGAATTGAGTTGCATGCTTATTTGATTTTGATTTCAGAGATTAGGGAATCCATTGTTACTGCATGCTTATTTTGATTGGGTTTCCTAGACTATGAAACCTATTGTTATGAATTTTATGCATGATAATATGCTTTATGATTTATATTGTGTATATGCATGTATACATGTTTTATACTGGGATTTATTCTCACCGGAGTATCCGGCTGTTGTCTTGTTTTGTATGTGTGCATGACAACAAGTGGGACAGGATCGGGGTCAAGAAGATGATGAGAGAAGATGAGTTAGAGTGGTGATTCCGGACTTATTGTCGAATTGGTTTAATACTTGAAATTTAGTAGTTGAACCTTAAACTAGTTTGAATAATTGTTGTACATTATTGTACTTTTATACTGAGATGTATAATAGATTGATTCCATTACCTTCCGCATTTTAAAGAAAAATTTTTAGACCCTGTTTATCTTAATTGATAATTAAATCCCAAAGATGATTAAGAAGATGATTAGAGTCCGGGTCCCCACATGTACATTATTGTACTTTTATACTGAGATGTATATTAGTTAAATTCCATTACGTTCTGCACTTATATTTTAAAAAGAAAAATTTTTAGACCCTGTTTATCTTAATTGATAATTAAATCTCAAAGATGATTAAGAAGATGAATAGCGTCCGGGTCCCCACATCTAATTTGTAGGCATTGTCGTTGATCTTTTCAAGCACTTGAAATGGTCCATCACCCCTAGGTAGAGTTTCGAACATCGCTTTTTTGGAAATCTTTCGTTTCTTAAGTGCAACCACACCCAATCTTCCTTTTCAAAAACCATCTTTTTCCTCCCCTTGTTGGCTTGCTTCGTATATTGTAAATTCTTCTTCTCGATGTTATTCTTGACCTTCTCATGCAAACTTCTAACGAATTTAGCTTTCTTCTTGCCATCCATGTTCAACCTTTCACTCACAGGCAAAGACATCAAATCCAAAGGAGTTAAAGGATTAAAACCATAAACAATCTCAAATGGTGAATAATTCGTAGTATAATGCACGCTACGGTTATAAGCAAACTCAACAATGACAAACATTCTTCCCAATTTTTCAAGTTCCTTTTGAGTATAACACGCAAAAGTGTACCTAGAGTTCTATTAACAACTTCAGTTTGTCTATCCGTTTGAGGATGACATGTAGTAGAAAACAACAGTTTTGTGCCAAGTTTAGCCCACAAAGTTTTCCAAAAGTAACTCAAAAATTTAGCATATAAATGTTCATCCCTAAGTGTGATCAGTACAAATCTCAAATGCTCAACATGCTCTTCTAAATCTTTGCTATACACAAGAATATCATCAAAATAAACCACAACAAATTTTCCTATGTAAGCACGCAAAACATGATTCATCAACCTCATAAAGGTACTAGGAGCATTAGTTAAGCCAAAAGGCATGACCATCCATTCATATAACCCATATTTGGTTTTAAATGCCGTTTTCCACTCACCACCTTCCCTCATTCTAATTTGGTAATAATCACTTTTTAAATCAATCTTACTAAAAATAAATGCACCATGCAACTCATATAACATATCATCTAGTCTAGGTATGGGATGCCTATACTTGATGGTTATATTATTGATGGCCCTACAATCTACACACATTCGCCATGATCCATCTTTCTTAGGAACTAATAAAACAGGTACAGCACAGGGAGACATGGACTCACGCAAAAAACCCCTATCTAACAATTCACTTACCTGTCGTTGAAGCTCCATAGTCTCATCCAGATTGCTTCTATAAGCTGGACGATTTGGAAATGCACTTCCGGGAACAAAATCAATTTGGTGCTCAATCCCCCTCAATGGTGATATTCCTTGAGGTAGCTCCTCCGGAAATATATCATCAAACTCCTGCAAAAGGGAAACAACAATGCTCGGAAGATTTCCGGCTATATCACTTGTGTTAAAGAGAATCTCTTTGTAAAGAATCAACACAAGTGTATCATGTGTGTGCAACAATAGTTTCATATCACTCTTTTGGGCCATATATGTTTTCTTTTTGACCTCTTTCCTCTCATTTTCTTTTCCCTCTTTTTTTATCTCTATGGTCATCCCATCATTTTTTTTTTATCACTTATTTTTTTGACCATATCTTTTTCTTGTTTGTTTAAGGCCACCTCACTTTTCTTTTCACTCTTTCTTTCGGCCTCATCTCTTTTTTTCTTTTGTCGTTGGTCTTCCCTGATTTGTTTTGGGGACAAAGGAAGTAAAACAATGGGTTCTTTCTTGAGTACAAAAGAATATCTATTTTTAAACACATCATGTGTCACTTGCCTATCATATTGCCATGGTCTCCCTAACAAAATATGACAAGCATGCATTGGCACCACATCACATAACACCTCATCAATATACTTCCCAATCGAAAACGCAACCAAGACTTGTTTGTTCACTTTCACTTCAGCACAGTCATTCAACCATTGTAGCCGATATGGTTGAGGATGTTTCAAAGTAGGCAAGCTTAATTTTTCAACCATCTCAAAACTAGCAACATTGGTACAACTTCCTCCATCTATAATAAGATTGCAAACCTTGCCATTGACAAAACACCTAGTATGGAATAAGTTTTCCCTTTGGTTAGTTTCTTCTTCCTTGACTTGGGTACTCATTATACGCCTAGTCACTAATGCTTCGCCCACAACTGCCTCATATCCCTCATCAGGATCTTCTAATTCAGGCATCTCATCTTCATCCTCTCCATCATCTCCCTCACTATGAGATTCATACTCCCCATAATTATTCAACACCATCACCTTTTTATTGGGACATTGGCTAGCAATATGACCAACTCCTTGACACCTAAAACATTTAATATCTCTAGAACGATTAATAGGAGTTTCAGGTTTACCTTGCACTCCCTGCTTAGGCGCCTCCTGTTTAATGTCAACTTTGGGTTTGACCACTACCTTGCTTTCTTCACGTTTAACAACGTTGGAACGCCAAGATGTTGATGTATTCCCATATTGTGTGGTACGGCCAACTCCTCTCCTCTTGAGCTGTTGCTCCACTTTTATCGCCATCTGCACCATTTCATCTAGATCCAAGTAATGTCTAAGCTCCACTTGGTCTTGAATTTCCCTGTTCAAACCACACAGAAAACGAGCCATAGTAGCCTCACTATCCTCATCTATATTTGTTCTAATCATGACTACTTCCAACTCTTTATAGTAGTCCTCAACACTCTTCACACCCTGTCTCAAAGTTTGTAACTTCTTAAACATTTCTCTATAATAGTGATTTAGTATAACCTCTTCCTCATTACGCTCTTCATCTCAGCCCAAGTTTCTATAGGCCTCTCATTGCATCTTCTCTTAGTGGTTACTAATTGATCCCACCAAATAAGTGCATAATCAACAAACTCAACCACGGCCAACCTAACCTTTTTGAGTTCAGAATAATGGTGACAATCAAACACAAATTCAACTCGCTTTTCCCATTCTAAAGAAGCCTCTGGATCTGACTTACCATGGAACGACGGAATTTTCATCTTAATGCTACCTATGTTATTATCTTCCTTATACCCATCATCGTACCTACCCCGTAAGGCTTCTCTTCTTCCCCTACCAAATCCTCTACCTCTTCCGCTCCTACCCCAGTTCTCGTTTTGACTCTCCTCTTCTACTCCTAATTCATAATCATCCTCTTCTTCTTCGACTGTACCCAAACCTTTAGGTTTAGATTTATTTTCACTAGTGCTAACTTCAAGCCTATCCAACCTCTCATATAAAGGATCCAACTCGGCCCTCATCATTCTACTAAAATAACCAAATAATGCCTCCATTTGAACCTTAGACAACCCCTGGTTCGAACTTTCTCCTACTTCCCTCTCTATTTTACTTTCAGATTTTGTACCTGCAAGAAAATGTTAGTAGAAATAAAAGATGTTCCTCACCCAAATTCTAACAATCACTCCAAAGAAATAACACTCGCACTCAAATATTTTCACTCGAATTTGATAGTTCTCTCAAAGATTTGATCAATCTTTATATTTGTATACCAAACTATCAAGATTCAACTCGCGACACTTGCAACTGTCTCACTTGGATTGCACAAAGCCAAGAACACTAGAATAACACAGATTTTAAAACAGAACAAAGGATTACACAGATCTGAAAACAGAAACGAAGGAATAACACAGATCTGATAACAGAATGAAAATTATATTTTTTTTTCTTATATATATATATATTTTATATATAGAAAGATTTGACAAAAGAAACGAAAGGATACCACAGATCTGATAACAGAACAAAATTTTAGACAGATCTGAAAATTAAGAACAAGATACTTACTTGAATTCAATTAGCCAAAGCTCTAATACCAAATGATACGAAACCTCGTACGAGGTTTCATATCAGAATCTGATCAAAATCAATCTACTGATGTCTCGACGGCATAACAATACGGTCTTGATAGCCCCGTCAATCTCAACATCACAGATATAATCATACAACTCATAATCGCTATCAATATGATTCATAATCTCAATTCTGTACAGTTCTCGCAATACCGGCAATACAATATCAGTATATTCGAATCAACAACTCATCTGATCCAAATCTGAATAATATCAATATACCCAGCGATACAGTATAAATCAGATATCAATTCCAACACCTCATAATCGATAACAACATAATTTTGATATCAAATCGGTATAACCACAATTGAATCAACTCTGAAAATTCATAACAATTGCATAAAGAGTCTGTTCTTTAATCCGGTTTCGATTATACAATGTCTATTGTCTCGAGAACAACATATCTGAGTCATATTCGATTATGGCAATACCATAATTCCAAATCATATCAAAACTTAAGAAAACTTACGTCCAGTTGTAGCTCGTGTCGAGAGGATCTCAGAACTATGTCTGGATTGAAAATCGGATAGACGGATTTGCCAAAATTAAATTTCTCAAGTACAAAGAAGCTTGAGGATTCTCTCTGAACTTTGGATCGATTTCTGCTGTAATGGCCGAAGGAATGAAGTAATATATATATCACATGCATGCTAGGACAAGTGGCCCATTTCTTTCTCGCGCACGTCGCACCACGGGTGCGCTCACCTTTGGACCGCGGGTGCGCTGCACGTATTGGATCACCTTCAAAAATTCAGAAGGAACGATCGCGGGTGCGCTGACTCTTGCACCGCGGGTGCGGTCCTGTCTTGGTACATCCACCGCGGGTGCGGTCCTGTTCTTACCACGGGTGCGCTGCCTCTACTGTACCAACACCAAAATTTCAGAATGACAACCGCGGGTGCGGTAAGGTTCCTGGCGCGGGTGCGGTGTCTTGTTGTCACTAAACTCAAATTGCAACGTCGCTTCTCCATGTCTGTTCTTTCATTCCCTTTTTCATAACACATAATAATCTCAAAAGTATCAACTAAAATCTCGGGCATTACAAACAAATACAAATCTTTCACATGCTCAAACCCCAAAATTTTCGACTCCAAGGTAGAGATTAGTACGTACCTCCGTTGTAACGCCCTCGACTGATTTCATAAAATAACAGCGGAAATTGAAATAATTTACTTAGAGGAAAAAGAAGGATTTAAAAATTCTCTTGACATGCATACATTTTCAAAATATATACAATCAAAAGTATATACATGATCAATAAAGTGTTGTATCAAAATACAAAATATCATTTTTGATCATGTCAAAATGTTAACAAAATATCTTTCTTCCTTCCATCTCTTGTATGCATATGACCTCGGCTCCAATCAACGTCCCGGCTTGTCACTCTTATCTGCATAACATGAATAACTGAAATGAGTATAAAACTTAGCAAGTGAAACTCTTACATAAAAATGTATACATATCATACTCTGTAAAACATGACTTTGAAATCATTAAATACCATCTAGCTCTTAAAACATGAATAACATAGTATAACATGACAATAACGATGGTATTTCTCTTTTCTCTGGTGGATTGATATCTAAACAGTATCTTTATCTATGTACCTATATCCCATCGATGTAAATCGATTACTCTGTTGGGATATAAGTCAACGGTCGTTGATCAACTAATTGCATGCAATCTCTGACTATCTATTTATCAATCCAATAAATCATTTGGACTCTCTCTTGGACATTAAAACAAACACTTTGAATTCTCTTTTCATTTGCATTCCCTTTTATATAATTGAGACATAGAAAAGCCTCTAATACACAACAAAGTGTATCCATACATAAAATGAATCAAGTGGAAGAGAATAGCATATTAAAACTGTAGAACCCGTAAATCAGTAGACGTATAAGCCATGCATAATTCTAGATTTTTAAATTTAATTGACTTCATTGCATAATTATTTTAAATGCATTTATTTGAAGTTAATTATTCATTATTTCAGTTCAGTAGTTTGATTTTTAGCATTTCAGTTATTTCAGTGAGGCCGGACTGGAGTTGGAGTTTTGAGATAGAATTTAAGATTTGAGAAATATTTCCAGAAGTTAATTTAGCTAGCAAGTAAGTTCATTCAAGTTAAAAAGAAGTTTAAGGAATTATTTAAGTTAGTTGAGGATTTTAATTTAAATTATTGGAGGTGATTAAGAAATGAGCTCATTTAAGTTACTTAATTAAGGGGTTAGTTCACTAAATTATTTAAAGGATTAGTAAGGCTTCCAAGGATTATTAGTTGACTAGATAATCAATTTTGCCCCTACCATTTATCATGCATTTTCGGCCACACCCCTAGAAGAACAAACTAGGACTTGCCAACTCACCTTTGACCCATTCTTGGTTGATTAGCATGCTAATTCTTTTAGCTATTTTTCCACCTTAATTAGTTAATACTAGACCACTATCCTAACCCTTGTTTGGCATGATAAAATCGGCCACTATAGTCTAGAACCACCCAAGAGATCATTTGATAGCAATTCAAAATTCAAAATTCAAATGCATGAAGACTTGGTCTTGATATGATCCTATTTTTGTGCACCCTTCTCCTCACCTTCATAACCATCACTCCCCCCTCCACCTCCACCGAAAATAAGACCCCTTTTTAGTAGAAAAAAACGTGAATAACAGCTAGGGAGAAAGGGAGAAAAATCGAGTTCAAGAAAGGTAGACAAGAAGCGCTCCACCTCCTCCGTGCCGCGTCGTCGTTGTTTCGTTCGTTTTCTTTCAAAACGAAACCAGGCATGTCTAGATTTCTTTCAAACCTCAATCAAGTCATATTATCATTTATTTTTTTCAGTACATGATCATGTTGTAGCAAGCAAAAAAACCGAGATACATGTCAAAATAATTTGGAACACACATGCAGAATTTCGGCTCTTCATGGCAAGCTTCACGATTTCTTTTGGTTTGTGAGTTTCAGGTATTGGATCGACTCCAGGCTCCCAAGGCGGCTTGTATACATGTAGTAGGATGCATTAGGACCATGTTGGTCCATCCAAACCAGCCCCATGCTTGCTGGAAAACCGAAATGACAGCAAGTTCCCCATAGGTGCAGAAATGTGATTCGAAAATTCAGTTTGGATGTCAAGGAGGAAGGATCTGATCTTGGCTGCCCCAAGGGCCTATAGCCATGGTTGGATCACTTCCCTAGCATGTCTAAGACGTGACTAAGTTGCCCTTTTGGTGGCTTGGTCCATGGCCCCTCGGTTTTTAATTAAAACGTGAAAACAGCCCCTTTCCCCATTCGGCTTCTTCATTTGTTCAGCTTTTGATTTCGTTCTTTTGTTGCTTGGTATGGATCTTGGTTGGCCTATGGCCCTTAGCCATGGTTCATATCATGCTCCTAGATGTCTAGATCGTGCCATGGTCAATCAAATGGCCACTGGAACGACGCAAGACATCGATCATAGCATAAACACTACACACGCATGCACGTTGCTCTCGGTTGGACCCTTCGGTTAAGATTTGGTGTGATGCGGATTGTGGCTGGCCTAGGGCCCTTAGCCATGGTTCAAATCATTCTTTGGGATGTTGGTAAGAGTCCCTGGTTGGTGGTTCACGCCCCTAATGGCCGATAGTCTCGAAACCAATGCAAGTCTTGTAGTGCGCAGCTGCTGTATTTTTGACAGCAAGTATGCTGCTGTTCAGAAGCGTCGTTTGAGTTCTTGGTTGGCTTTTAGCCCATGGCCTTGGACTGGACAGTGCCTCATTGAGTTAGGAAGGTCATGTTTTTGACCGTTTGTCATTTGGATCATTTTTGAGGTCGTACGAGAATTTACGGTGCAATGTGCCAAATTGACTTTCGAAAGAGCGTTTCGTGTTTTGGCCTCCATTCCACCTAGATTTCGACCCTATCATTTTAGGAACGTTATTTTATGATTTTTCAGCGTATTTTAATCATGACTATACGTCGGTTCAGTGTCGGTTCAGGTTGGCTCGGAGTCATGATTAAATGCGAAGTCATTAGGCGTCATAGTCGCATCTTTTGAACGTAAATTGCATAGTTGGTCATGTTTAAGCTATTGCATATTTTTCATGACACAGTTAGGTTGCAGCGAGCCTGAGAACGATCCAATCCAATCCAGTTGGTAAAATTACAGGAATTTTCATTACGCCAGTTAATTATTTTACGTGCATTAAATAGAAAATGATTATTTTTGAGATTTATGCGATATGGCTTGTGGTTCATTCACTATGTGGGAGTGTTATTTTATACGGTCGCCAGTGACCGATCAGTTCAGTATGGTACCACCCGGTCGCCAGTGACCGGCCAGCTCAGTTCAGTTTCAGCCTCCCCGGTAGCCAGTTACCGATCAGTTCAGCTTAGTGCAGTGGCCACAGGCGTAAAACATAATCTCAACAGAAAATTTTACCAGATATTTCAGTACAGGCTCCAAGGAGCAAATATTTTTACAGTGATTTCCAGTTCAATTATGCACGTATTATAATTGCTCAGTACAGATTATTTTCAGTATGCCTCAGGACAGGATATGTTAACTCATGCATATTTTAAATTCAGATTTTTACTCGTTAGATGTGATTTATGCATGCTGAGTCTTTAGGCTCACTAAACTTGATTGTTGTAGGTACTGATGAGGCCAGGGCCGATGGCGGGGACCAGTGAGCCAGCTTGGGTCGGCAGTAGTGGCACCCGAGGACCTCAGAGCAGCAGTTGTTATTTTCTTCGCAAACAATTTTATCAGTCGTTGGATATTTTTAAATCGTTGTGTTGTTGGCAAAACTTTAATTTTCTTCCGCTGCAATATTTTGAAATATTGAACTTGATTCACCAGTGATTTTATGAATGAGGCCATTTAAGTTCTTTTGAAAAGAAAATTTTTAATTTTCCTCAAATTTTCATGAAAGGAGTTTTAGGCCCCTTCACAGTTGGTATCAGAGCGGTGGTTCTGTATAGGGTTTCACTACTACTGACCGCGAGAAGCTCACGAAGCCACGCCTTTGGTCTGTAAGTTTTTCAGTTCAGCATTTTGTTAAGCATTTTTGTTAAAGCATGAATTATTTTGTCAGCATGCTTCCAGATTTTCAGTATTTCAGAGTTCATTTAAAATAAATTATGGAATTATGCATGTTAGTTACGTATGGGTTATGTTGGAACAGTATGCCCCCTAGACGCATTTTAGAGCGCAACAGAGAGGAGGAGCCTCGCCGAGAGGACAGAGAGGAGCATAGACCGGAGGGAGACCTACCACCTCCTCCACCGCCCCCACCGGACATGAGTGCCCAGATGTTAGCTGGGATGGCACAGTTCTTCGCACAGTTTGCGGGGGGCAATGCCGCAGCCGCAGCCGCAGCCAGGCCGACAGGGCCCGAGGCTGTGTATGAGCGATTCATGAAGATGCGCCCGAAGGAATTCTCTGGGGCATCTGACCCCATGTGTGGAGGCCCTCGAACTACTTGCTTGAAAATTTGCGGAAAATTAAAAATTTTCTTTTTAAAAGAACTTAAATGGCCTCATTCATAAAATCACTGGTGAATCAAGTTCAATATTTCGAAATATTGCAGCGGAAGAAAATCAAAGTTTTTGCCAACAACAACGATTTAAAAATATCCAACAACTGATAAAAATTGTTTGCGAAGAAAATAACAACTGCTGCTCTGAGGTCCTCGGGTGCCACTACTGCCGACCCAAGCTGGCTCACTGGTCCCCGCCCTCGGCCCTGGCCTCATCAGTACCTACAACAATCAAGTCTAGTGAGTCTAAAGACTCAGCATGCATAAATCGCAGGTAACGAGTAAAAATCTGAATTTAAAATATGCATGTGATAAAATATCCTGTCCTGAGGCATACTGAAAATAATCTGTACTGAGCAATTATAATACGTGCATAACTGAACTGGAAATCACTGTAAAAATATTTGCTCCTTGGAGCCTGCACTGAAATATCTGGTAAAATTTTCTGTTGAGATTATGTTTTACGCCTGTGGCCACTGCACTAAGCTGAACTGATCGGTAACTGGCTACCGGGGAGGCTGAAACTGAACTGAGCTGGCCGGTCACTGGCGACCGGGTGGTACCATACTGAACTGATCGGTCACTGGCGACCGTATAAAATAACACTCCCACATAGTGAATGAACCACAAGCCATATCGCATAAATCTCAAAAATAATCATTTTCTATTTAATGCACGTAAAATAATTAACTGGCATAATGAAAATTCCTGTAATTTTACCAACTGGATTGGATTGGATCGTTCCCAGGCTCGCTGCAACCTAACTGTGCCACGAAAAATATGCAATAGCTTAAACATGACCAACTATGCAATTTACGTTCAAAAGATGCGACTATGACGCCTAATGACTTCGCATTTAATCATGACTCCGAACCAACCTGAACCGACACCGAACCGACGTATAGTCATGATTAAAATACGCTGAAAAATCATAAAATAATGCTCCTAAAATGATAGGGTCGAAATCTAGGTGAAATGGAGGCCAAAACACGAAACGCTCTTTCGAGAGTCAATTTGGCACATTGCACCGTAAATTCTTGTTCGACCTCAAAAATGATCCAAATGACAAACGGTCAAAAACATGACCTTCCCAACTCAATGAGGCACTGTCCAGTCCAAGGCCATGGGCTAAAAGCCAACCAAGAACTCAAACGACGCTTCTGAACAGCAGCATACTTGTTGTCAAAAATACAGCAGCTGCGCACTACAAGACTTGCATTGGTTTCGAGACTATCGGCCATTAGGGGCGTGAACCACCAACCAGAGACTCTTACCAACATCCCAAGGAATGATTTGAACCATGGCTAAGGGCCCTAGGCCAGCCACAATCCGCATCACACCAAATCTTAACCGAAGGGTCCAACCGAGAGCAACGTGCATGCGTGTGTAGAGTTTATGCTATGATCGATGTCTTGCGTCGTTCCAGTGGCCATTTGATTGACCATGGCACGATCTAGACATCTAGGAGCATGATATGAACCGTGGCTAAGGGCCATAGGCCAACCAAGATCCACACCAAGCCACAAAAGAAACGAACCATATGCTGAAAAATGGAAGGGCCGAATGGGGAAAGGGGCTGTTCTGACGTTTTGATTAAAACCGATGAACCATGGACCAAGCCACCAAAAGGGCAACTTAGTCACGTCTTAGACATGCTAGGGAAGTGATCCAACCATGGCTATAGGCCCTTGGGGCAGCCAAGATCAGATCCAACCCCTTGACACAAAACTGAAATTTTCGAACCACATTTTTCTGCACCTAAGGGACTTGCTGTCATTCTGAATTTCCAGCAAGCATGGGGCTGGTTTGAATGGACCAACATGGTCCTAATGCATCCTACTACATGTATACAAGCCGCCTTGGGAGCCTGGAATCGAACCAATCACCTGAAACCACAAAACTCAGAAAAACGTGAAGCTTGTCATGAAAGGGCCGAAATTCTGCATGTGTGTTCCAAAAATATTTTGACATGTATCTCGGTTTTTGCTTGCTAAAACATGATCATGTACTGAAAAATAAATGATAATATGACTTGATTGAGGTTTGAAAGAAATCTAGACATGCCTGGTTTCGTTTCGAAAGAAAACGAAAAGAAGAGACGAGACGGCGCGGAGGAGACGGAGTGGCTTGCTTCTCTACCTTTCTTGGCTCTCGATTTTTCTCCCTTTCTCCCTAGCTGCTATCCACGTTTTTTCTACTGAAAAGGGGTCTTATTTTCGGTGGAGGTGGAGGGGGAGTGATGGTTATGAAGGTGAGGAGAAGGGTGCACAAAAATAGGATCATATCAAGACCAAGTCCACTCCCCTTTTGAATTTGAATTTCGAATTGATATCAAATGAGTTGGTGGATGCTTCTAGGAGGTGGTGGCTGAAATTTAGCTTGATTCTAGACTAGGATATGTCCATTTATTTAATTAAATTGTGCTCCCAAAAATCCTAGAATTATCCTACTAATTACATGCAAAGAATTGGTCAAAGTTGGTGAGTTGGAAAATGAATCTTCTAGCACTAAGGGTGGCCGAAAAATGCATGATAAAATAAAGGAAAATGTTGATTATCTAGTCAACTAATAATCCTTGAAAGCCTTACTAATCCTTTAAATAATTTAGTGAGCTAACCCCTTAATTTAATAACTTAAATGAGTTCATTTCTTAATCACCTCAAATAATTAAATTAAATCTTCAAACCTTCCTTTCTAACTTAAATGAACTTAGTTACTAGCTAAATTAACTTCTGGAAATATTTTTCAAATCTTAAATTCTATCTCAAAACTCCAACTCCGGTCCGGCCTCACTGAAAATACTGAAATGCTAAAAATCAATCTACTGAACTGAAATAATGAAATAATTAACTTCAAACAAATGCATTTAAAATAATCATGCAATGAAGTCAATTAAATTTAAAAATCTAGAATTATGCATGGCTTATACGTCTACTGATTTACGGGTTCTACAATCCTTCCCCCCTTAAATAAATTTCGTCCTCGAAATTAGAACTCACCGAATAACTCAGGGTATCGACTTCTCATCTCCGGCTCAGACTCCCACGTAGCTTCCTCCTCTGAATGGTTGAGCCATTTGACTTTGACTCGCTTAACCAACTTGTTCCGAAGTTTCTTCTCCTGTCTGTCTAGGATCTACACGGGTCTCTCCTCATAAGATAAGTTCGGAGTAAGCTGCAACGGCTCGAAATTCAGCACATGCGAAGGATTTGCCATATACTTTCTCAGCATGGAGACGTGAAAGACATTGTGTACTCCGGCCAGATTTGGCGGAAGAGCCACACGATACGCTAGCGTCCCAACTCTGTCGAGGATCTCAAACGGTCCAATGAATCTCGGACTGAGCTTCCCTTTCTTGCCAAATCTCATGACACCCTTCATAGGTGCCACTTTCACGAAGACATGATCGCCCACTGCAAACTCTAACTCTCTCCTCCGCTGATCGGCATAACTCTTCTGTCGGCTCTGAGCAGTCCTCATCCTATCACGGATCTTGACTACTACATCTGCTGCCTGCTGAACAATCTCTGGACCCAACTCTGCTCTCTCTCCTACTTCATCCCAATGAACAGGAGATCTACACTTGCGACCATACAGCGCTTCATACGGAGCCATACCTATGGACGACTGGAAACTGTTGTTATAGGTGAACTCTACCAATGGTAAGTTCGACTCCCAACTCCCAGAGAAATCAATGACGCAAGCACGGAGAAGATCCTCTAAGATCTGAATAACTCGCTCCGACTGTCCATCTGTCTGCGGATGGAAAGCTGTGCTAAACAGCAACTTCGTACCCAAAGTCGAATGCAAACTCTTCCAAAATGAGGAAGTGAATCTGGGATCTCTGTCGGATACGATAGAAACTGGAATACCGTGGAGTCGGACTATCTCTCGGATATACAGCTCTGCATACTGAACCATGGTGAAAGACGTCTTAATAGGCAAGAAGTGCGCTGATTTGGTAAGACGATCTACAATCACCCAGATAGCATTCGATCCTCTGGCTGACCTCGGCAATCCGGTCACAAAGTCCATGGTAATGTTCTCCCACTTCCACTCGGGAATAGGAAGAGGCTTGAGCAAACCTGCTGGTCTCTGATGCTCGGCCTTCACTAACTGGCAAGTCAGGCACTCGGATACAAAACGCCTGATGTCCTTCTTCATTCCTGGCCACCAATACAATAGCTGCAGATCTTTGTACATCTTCGTACTCCCAGGGTGAATAGAGTACGGGGACGTATGGGCCTCTGATAAGATGTCTGCTCGGATAGAATCACTGCTAGGAACCCATATCCTATCTCGGTATCTCACAATACCGTCGCTGACTGAATACAAAACACTGCCCTTAGCTTCATCTCTCTTCTTCCACTGTGCCAACTGCTCATCTGCTGCCTGACCGCTGCGAATACGGTCAATAAGAGAGGACTGGATAGTCAAGGTAGATAAACGAGGAACTCTACCTCGAGGGTAAGTCTCAAGATCAAACCTCTGCATCTCAATCTGAAGAGGTTTCTGCATCGTCAAATGAGCCATCACTGCGACTTTCCTGCTCAAAGCATCCGCAACTACATTAGCTTTACCCGGGTGGTAGCTAATGTCACAATCGTAGTCTTTCACAAGCTCCAACCAACGCCTCTGACGCATGTTCAGCTCCTTCTGCGTAAAGAAATACTTGAGGCTCTTATGGTCGGTAAATATCTGACACTTCTCCCCATACAGATAGTGCCTCCAAATCTTCAAAGCAAAAACTACGGCCGCTAACTCCAGATCATGGGTGGGGTAGTTCTTCTCGTGAATTTTCAGCTGTCGAGAAGCATACGCTATCACTCTCCCATGCTGCATCAAAACTGCACCTAAACCAAGCTTCGAAGCATCGGTATAAAGGACAAACTCATCAGATCCTGACGGTACAGCCAAAACGGGTGCTGAGATAAGAGCTTGCTTCAAAGTATCGAAGCTCTTCTGACACTCCTCGCTCCACACAAACTTCACATTTTTCTTGGTCAGTGCTGTGAGTGGAACGGCAATGGATGAGAATCCCTGAATGAATTTCCTGTAATATCCTGCTAGCCTAAGAAAACTGCGGATCTCTGATGCATTCTGAGGCACAACCCAATCTCTGACTGCTGCAACTTTCGCCGGGTCTACCTCAATACCACTGCTAGAAACAATGTGGCCCAAGAACGCCACCTTCTCTAACCAGAATTCGCACTTACTGAACTTTGCGAATAGTTTATGTTTCTGCAATGTCTGCAACACTGCGGTCAGATGCCTGCTGTGCTCCTCCCGACTCTTGGAGTAGACGAGAATGTCATCTATGAACACTATCACAAACTGGTCGAGGTACGGCTGAAATACGCGATTCATTAGATCCATGAAGATCGCTGGCGCATTCGTCAGACCGAACGGCATCACTAGGAACTCGTAGTGGCCATAACGAGTCCTGAAAGCTGTCTTCGAGACATCAGCATCTCTCACCCTCAACTGGTGATAACCGGAACGCAGATCTATCTTGGAGAAAATCGAAGCTCCCTGCAACTGGTCAAACAGATCCTCAATCCTCGGCAGTGGGTATTTATTCTTCACTGTAACCCTGTTCAACTCCCGGTAGTCAATGCAAAGCCTCATCGAGCCATCCTTCTTTTTCACGAATAAGACTGGCGCGCCCCATGGAGAAAAGCTCGGGCGAATGAACTCCTTGTCAAGAAGTTCTTGGATCTGCTTCTTAAGCTCTGCCATCTCTGTCGGTGCTAGACGGTACGGTGCTTTGGATATCGGAGCCGTACCTGGCATAAGCTCAATGGAAAACTCCACCTCTCTCTCTGGTGGCATACCAGAGACGTCTTCGGGAAAAACGTCTAAGAAATCTCTAACAATCGGAACATCTGAGGCTGACTGGCTGGGTTCCTCGGGGACAGATAAAAAGGTTGCTAGAAATGCCCGACACCCTCTATGCATGAGCTTCCTAGCCTGAACATAAGGAATAATGCGCGGTAAAGGAAAGTACCTGTCTGGCTCAAATAAGAACTGCTCCATTCCAGGCGGTCGGACAAGAACGGATCTCCGCTGGAAGTCTATCAACACTCTGTTCCTCAATAGCCAGTCCATCCCTAGGATGATGTCAAATTCCGGCATCGGTAGCACAATCAGATCCGCATAAACAAGATTACCGTGCAGCTCAAGGTCTATATCTCGGATAACATTGGTGGCTGCCATCTCCTCTCCTGACGGCAACACTACAAAAAAAGGTTGTATCTAGCCCAATGGTCTGGATCTTGAGAAAGTTTGCAAAGACCTCCGAAATAAACGAGTGAGTGGCCCCTGAATCTATCAAGGCCTTGGTAGCGGAACCAGATATAAAAATTCTCCCTGAAAGAGCGGAGCTCTAAGTTGAATCCCACTACAAGATCTAAACTTATAGACACGCAAAGGTCTAGGTTCCTCTAGCTTAATTTCCCCGAAATAAATCTGAGTAGAGCATGCAATCCTATAACAGTTCTAATTATGCACGTATTATAATTGCTCAGTACAGATTATTTTCAGTTTGCCTCAGGACAGGATATGTTAACTCATGCATATTTTAAATTCAGATTTTTACTCGTTAGATGCGATTTATGCATGCTGAGTCTTTAGGCTCACTAGACTTGATTGTTGTAGGTACTGATGAGGCCAGGGCCGAGGGCGGGGACCAGTGAGCCAGCTTGGGTCGGCAGTAGTGGCACCCGAGGACCTCAGAGCAGCAGTTGTTATTTTCTTCGCAAACAATTTTATCAGTCGTTGGATATTTTTAAATCGTTGTTGTTGGCAAAACTTTAATTTTCTTCCGCTGCAATATTTTGAAATATTGAACTTGATTCACCAGTGATTTTATGAATGAGGCCATTTAAGTTCTTTTGAAAAGAAAATTTTTTATTTTCCTCAAATTTTCAAGAAAGGAGTTTTAGGCCCCTTCACAAAAACCATTGAAATACAATACATATACTTCATGTGAGCACAAGAAATGAATTCCACTTGCAACCAATGGGAAGCTTGATTCTAATCTCTTGGTACAAATCCTACAACAATAAACTATGTATTGAACCATCAAAAACTTAAAAATCAAATAAACATACCATAAAACCCATACAATCAACACAATCACACATTCCATGATTTCCCCCACACCATAATCCAAGAATAACTTAAACCACAAGATTACCTTAGCTCCTTGAACCCAAAATGATCTTGTTCCCACTTCAATAACCCAATTAGAAGCTTGAATCAAAGAAATAAAAGAAAGAAATGAGAACCCTAGCTCTCCGTTGAGCTGAAGAACCGAGAAGAAGGGAAAAGAATGAGAGAAATGAGCCAAACCCTTGCATTATATCACTTAAACTCCAAAACACGACTTTACTGTTCACGCACGGCAGGTGTGCTAGCCTTCTTACCGCGGGTGCACTACATAACTGAACCACATCCGAAAATCCAAAGGCAACGACCGCGGGTGCGCTGCTTTCTTACCGCGGGTGCGATGGCCCTTCTGTCCAAACACCGCGGATGTGGTAGCTTTCCTGGTGCGGGTGCAGTCTCCTCTGTAGCAAACAAATATCCTTTGCAACTAAAAATCGAATCGCAACGTCGCTTCTCCTCATATTTTGGCAACACTCTCAATATGAAAGTTGCACCTCAATGTCTTATCTAACTACTCCGATTGGCCTCATACCAATTGGCTCAACATACGAATTATAATGAATTAAATCGTAACGACGCTACAATATTACTACACATCATCTAAAATCAACAATACTCTAAATCAAAAATCGAAATTCTTAACATCAAAACTATACTTAAACGCGACCAAATAGTCCATAAACATAATAAATCTTACACCAAGCTTGGATATTACAATCTCCCCTACTTAAAGAAATTTTGTCCCCGAAATTGACATCACTGCGCAAACAACTCAGGATACTTTCCTTTCATCTCATCCTCTGTTTCCCACGTGGCTTCTTCAATCAATTGATTCCTCCAAAGGACTTTTGATGCGATCCCGCCCACGAGATCTTTGATTTGTCCCGATCTTTGAAAGGAGTAATTGATAGGTGTGATAATCGCCTCTAGATCACGCGGTCTAGCAACAATTAATCAACGATAGAAACAATCTCGTTCAAGAGAACCTCCAAAGAACCCGTCCTTGGCAACCCTCGTAATATTCGATTGACAAACGCCACAAAAGATGAATCTTTTGATAAGTTTGATTTGATACAACGCAAAAGTTATAACGAAACTTAAGCTTGTTTTTGAGAGAATTCTCAAAGAAAGTTTTATATAAAACTCAATCAATGACTCAAAAGTTGTTTAAAATGATAGATTTTCGTCTATATATTGATACCAAATCAAAATATATGAAATCTAGTTACCAAAATAATTAAAACTCTAATTTAGGAACAAATATTCTCGCCTAAAACTAAAGGGAATGGACCCCGTGTAGGCCTCCGGATGAGGGTCCGTGTACAGTCGGCCAAAAATATTCTCCAGCAAACAAAAGACACGGACCCCGTGTACAGGTCCGTGTAGCCTCGGTCGACAAAATTGATGCTTGAATGATAATCCTTTTGCTTCCGAACTCACTACCATGCATCACGAACCTTTCGGCACTTTGCTCCTTGCCCGTGAGCCCTCCTTGATTGATCATAAGTCCCTGCAACGCTACCATGATCGCATCATCCTCCCCTTCTTGAAAAGGATTTGTCCTCAAATCTTTGATACCTACACAAAAACGAAGCAAGTTAGTAATAACAAGAATTGTATGACTAATATGCTTACCTTTAAACTCAAGTTTGTAGGTGCCATCGCCCACACGCGACATCAACGTTTTGATCCCTAACTCCATGGCAGCATTCACCATCAACTCATCAACATCAACATATACCAGGTAACAAATGACAAAAAATGATAAAATACCGTTAAATATCACAAAAATCAAGTTCCTCCCCTTCTTATACCTAGTCAACACCAAAGCAAGTATCATACAAACGTAAGTATATTGCTTACTAGGATTAAGAATTACTTCATGCCACACATAAGAATTAAACTTAAGTGCCTTTTCCCTATATGCACTGCATCTTTCACTACACAACTTAATATACCTCTTTATATGCAACCAACACATATAATCATGAATTATATCAACGATCAAATCACAGTTATGTGTCTCAAGAACAAGTTGATCATGACATGAATATAGACCAAATAATTTATTCTCTCTACACATATATTCATCATGAATGAAGTAATTATTATGTCCAACCATCAACCTCTCAAAGCCATCACCATATGCCTCATTAGCAAGTGACTCATGCAACGAAAATTGAATGAAAAATTTATTCTCTTTAAAATTGTATTCACTATGCACATAAAAATTTCCGCATTCAATCATGCAATTACCAACACTATCAACAACTAGATATGGAACACACACATAAAATACGTCACGTGCGCTGATACATGCAACCAATATTCTCAATACATAAATCAATTACTTTGACAACTTGTGAAGAATCACAATCAATAATGTCTAAACTTAAAGCATGTGGTTCCTCACTAATATCAAACCCATAAAATCTGGAAATAAAAGTTAAATCCAAGTCACATCTCTTATACCTCACAAGTGCAAATTTTCCATCAAACCCATGAAAACTAAAACTCACATAATCAATAGGGGGAAATAGCTCATACCTCATAGTTTTTGCATTAACAACTATTTTTACCTCTCCTCGATTGATATGTGGATCAACCCATTGACCCCATCCATCCTCGACATTCACTTGCCTCCTCATCTCGATGGCGCCAAGGTCCTGCAAAGAAGAATTAATACTGCTCGGGATTGAACCGGCTATATCATCACTCGGTATATAAATCTCATCTTTGTACAAAGGTTGATGCGATCCCACCCACGAGATCTTTAATTTTTCCCGATCTTTGAAACAAGTAATTGATAGGTGTGAAAATCGCCTCTAGATCACGCGGTCTAGCAACAATTCATCAACGATAGAAACAATCTCGTTCAAGAGAACCTCCAAAGAACCCGTCCTTGGCAACCCTCGTGATATTCGATTGACAAACGCCACAAAAGATAAATCTTTATATAAGTTTGATTTGATACAACGCAAAAGTTATAACGAAACTTAAGCTTGTTTTTGAGAGAATTCTCAAAGAAAGTTTTTATAAACTCAATCAATAATGAACAAAAGTTGTTTTCAATCAATAAAATTCGTCTATATATTGATACCAAATCAAAAAGATATGAAATCTACTACTTGATTGTGATGCAACCCGAACCCCTCGAGCCTTGTTTCCAACCCTTCATTGGTTGGATGAAGGGCAACATTCAACATCTTCAAGCGTCCTCTCGGGATTGGTTCTTGAAACGCATAGTGGCTGGCTAGATTCATATCAAAGGTACTTGGAGAGATTTATACAAAATTAAATTACGCTCATACTCACTCTTTTGGGCCTTTAATTTATTTTTTTTTTTCTCTTCTTTTGGCCTCTTTTGCATTTTCTTTTTCTTTTCTTTCTATGGCCATCTCACTCTTTTGATCACTCATTCTTTCGGCCATTTTAATTTCTTTTTCACTCTCACAATTAAATTGCAGTTGATCGTCAGTAATTACAATTGAAATAGGTTGATCAAGAAAGGTACATGATGAATCATAACATGCGTGCATCAAATTATTACTACTTTCTTCTTTCTCCTCCATAACACACACATTAGAAGAAAATTCACCATCTAAGATTCACCCTCCACATCACAACATTCTATGCTCAAGTCAGAAATCATTGGAGTGCCAACCCCCTCAATTCTCTCAATCTCCACTTTAGGTTCAACAACAATGCTCACTTCAACTCCACATTCGACTGCATTCTTAGATTCACATTCAACTCTAGACTCCAGTACATTCACCTCCTCCTTTGTACATTGGCTAATATCATGTCCAAACTCTAGGCACCAAATACATTGAATATCATAAGTACTAACATTTGAAATTTTAGATGTACCTTGATACCCATGCTTCAAAACCAACTTCGGTCTAGTCTTGACCTTCTTCTCTTCACTCGACCTTCGTGCGGATGTCAAGAACTCCTTCCACGAGTCAATTCCCTGCCTACCACTCGATTTGCACCTCCTATCATCACGATCCAAATGCAATGCTCTATCCCCACCAAATCTGCTACCTCGTCTCTTCTCATTAGCACTACCCTCAAGCCTATCCAACCTTTCATGTAAAGGCTTAAGCTCCTTCTCCCATATTCTATCAATCTCCCTTAACATTGTTTGAAATTGAAGATCGTCAACCATTATACCTGCAAGAAAAGGTTAGTATAAAATAATAAAAGAATAAAGTTTTCTCACCACAAATTCTCACTAGTCACTCCAATGAAAATTCACTCGCACTCGTCTTTTTCTCTCACCACAAAACCTCACAAATCACTCCAATGAAAATTCACTCCACTCAAATATGTTCACTCAAGTGAGAATTCTCAAGGGGGCGCTTAAGTCTCGTGGCTTCCACGTATCAAACTTATGAGATCAATCCTGTGACGCTTGAAATTCGACTCACTTAGACCACACAAGGATAAGCAACTTTGGAAATTGACTAGAATGCGACTAAATGACAAGGACAGACTTAACGCTAAATATAAGCGCTAAAATTCCAACAAGCACCCGAGTCAAATATATATAAATATTTTTTTTCTTCTCTTTTTTTTTCCGGGTGAACAGTACGCTACAGTAAATCCGGCTATGAACAGTTATGAATAATTTCGGCGGATGAACAGTAAATATGCCATTAGAACAGTAATTTCGGCGACGATGAACAGTATCTCGGCGGATGAATTGTGCCGTGAACAGTAAATCTGGCGATGAACAGTAATTTTGGATATGAACAGTATTTTCGATGAACAGTAATTTCGGATATGAACAGTACTTCCGATGAACACTAACTCCGGCGAATGAACAGTAATCCGCCGAATTTATTTTTCACGACACTGTTCACGCCGAAATACTGTTCATCTGCCGGAGTTACTGTTGATGATGCGATCATGGTAGCGTTGCAGGGACTTATGATCAATCAAGGAGGGCTCACGGGCAAGGAGCAAAGTGCCGAAAGGTTCGTGATGCATGGGAGTGAGTTCGGAAGCTAAATGATTATCATTCAAGCATCATTTTTGTCGACCGAGGCTACATGGACCTGCACACGGACCTGTACACGGGGTCCGTGTCTTTTGTTTGTTGGAAAATATTTTTGGCCGAGTGTACACGGACCCTCATCCAGAGGCCTACACGGGGTCCGTGCCGTATAGTTTTAGGCGAGAATATTTGTTACTAAATTAGAGTTTTAATTATTTTGGTAACTAGATTTCATATCTTTTGATTTGGTATCAATATATAGACGAAAATCTATCATTGTAAACAACTTTTGAGTCATTGATTGAGTTTTATATAAAACTTTCTTTGAGAATTCTCTCAAAAACAAGCTTAAGTTTCGTTATAACTTTTGCGTTGTATCAAATCAAACTTATCAAAAGATTCATCTTTTGTGGCGTTTGTCAATCGAATATCAAGAGGGTTGCCAAGGACGGGTTCTTTGGAGGTTCTCTTGAACAAGATTGTTTCTATCGTTGATTAATTGTTGCTAGACCGCGTGATCTAGAGGCGATTATCACACCTATCAATTACTTGTTTCAAAGATCGGGACAAATCAAAGATCTCGTGGGCGGGATCGCATCAACTTTAACAATGCCAATCTCTTTGTTTCTCAATACTTTAACTTTGCGATCCAAAATCTGAACTGGAATCTCTTGGTACGTCAAATTCGGCGTCAAATCCAATGGCTCGTGACGAAGAACATGGGAAGAATTCGCAATATATTTCCTGAGCATAGAGACATGAAAAACATTATGAACTCTATCAAGATCTGTTGGTAAGGCTAACCTGTAAGCTCGATCACCGACTCTGTCCAATATCTCAAATGGGCCAATAAACCTTGGACTCAACTTTCCCTTTTTTCCAAACCGCATCTGTAACGCCCCAGATTCGACGACTGTCCTCACTGTATCAAGACGAGTCTTTCCAGCGTGCTTATGTCCTCACTCACACGTACCCTGGGAAACTTCCCAGGAGGTCACCCATCCCAAAATTGCTCCAAGTCAAGCACGCTTAACTTTGGAGTTCTTATGTGATGAGCTACCGAAAAGAAGATGCACCTTCATGATATGAGTAGTACAAATCAAATCTTTTTAGGCCCTCTTCAACTGTACAGTCCATTACATTGAACAGTCTCGGAATCCCTCTCATTCCCGTGTGGGTTCGGTTCATTCATGTTCCCTTCACCTAGAAGCCTGCCAGGAGCCGCTCATTGTCCGTGCAACTGATGGCACCGGCGATCACCCCCCGCCCTCTTCGGCCCCGGGCCTCACATGCCCACCAGCTTCCGCTTGGTTCGTCCCCGAACCACACCGTACTAAGAGAGGTCGGCTCTGATACCACTTGTAATGCCCCAGATTCGACGACTGTCCTCACTGTATCAAGACGAGTCTTTCCAGCGTGCTTATGTCCTCACTCACACGCACCCTGGGAAACTTCCCAGGAGGTCACCCATCCCAAAATTGCTCCAAGTCAAGCACGCTTAACTTTGGAGTTCTTATGTGATGAGCTACCGAAAAAAAGATGCACCTTCGTGATATGAGTAGTACAAATCAAATCTTTTTAAGCCCTCTTCAACTGTACAGTCCATTACATTGAACAGTCTCGGAATCCCTCTCATTCCCGTGTGGGTTCGGTTCATTCATGTTCCCTTCACCTAGAAGCCTGCCAGGAGCCGCTCATTGTCCGTGCAACTGATGGCACCGGCGATCACCCCCCGCCCTCTTCGGCCCCGGGCCTCACATGCCCACCAGCTTCCGCTTGGTTCGTCCCCGAACCACACCGTACTAAGAGAGGTCGGCTCTGATACCACTTGTAACGCCCCAGATTCGACGACTGTCCTCACTGTATCAAGACGAGTCTTTCCAGCGTGCTTATGTCCTCACTCACACGCACCCTGGGAAACTTCCCAGGAGGTCACCCATCCCAAAATTGCTCCAAGTCAAGCACGCTTAACTTTGGAGTTCTTATGTGATGAGCTACCGAAAAAAAGATGCACCTTCGTGATATGAGTAGTACAAATCAAATCTTTTTAAGCCCTCTTCAACTGTACAGTCCATTACATTGAACAGTCTCGGAATCCCTCTCATTCCCGTGTGGGTTCGGTTCATTCATGTTCCCTTCACCTAGAAGCCTGCCAGGAGCCGCTCATTGTCCGTGCAACTGATGGCACCGGCGATCACCCCCCGCCCTCTTCGGCCCCGGGCCTCACAGCATCACACCTTTAAGAGGTGCAATCTTCAAAAACACGTGATCGCCAACCTCAAACTGCAACGGCCTACGTCTTACATCAGCATAACTCTTCTGTCTTGACTGTGCTGTTTTCATCCTTTCTTGAAAAACAGCAACAACATCATCTGTCTGTTGGACCAACTCTGGACCCAACATCTTTCTCTCACCAATCTCGTCCCAATATAAGGGGGATCTACATTTCCTGCCATAAAGTGGTTCATACGGTGCCATGTCAATCTTCGTCTGGTAGCTATTATTGTACGTGAACTCAACCAAAGGCAATTTGGAATTCCAACTACCAGGATAGTCGATAGTACAAGCTCTGAGCATATCCTCCAAAATCAGAATAACTCTCTCTGATTGACCATTGCTATGGGGATGATATGCTGTACTAAATGCTAACCGTGTACCCAAAGCTCTGTGTAAACTCTTCCAATACTCTGAAGTAAATCTAGGGTCACGATCAGACACGATCGACACAGGAACACCATGAAGTCTAACAATCTCTGCTATGTACTTTTCGGCATACTGGTTCATGGAATACGTTGTCTTGACTGGGAGAAAATGCGCTGACTTGGTCAACCGATCAACAATAACCCAAATAGAGTTATAGCCTTTCTGCGTTCTAGGAAGACCAATCACGAAGTTCATCGAAATGTACTCCCATTTCCATTGAGGAATCGGTAATGACTGCAATGTCCCAGCAGGTTTTTGGTGTTCGATCTTCACCTGCTGACAAGTTAAACACTGAGAAATAAACATGGCAATATCCTTCTCATCTTGCTCAGCTAACAATGCTTTAGCCACAATTTCTTTAAATGTCACCACCTTAGACATATTGATGTCCCTCCTGATCTCTGCTCGAAGTCCTCTAATGAAATGAGCACCCTTGTCTTTGTCATTCGAGGCAATATATGGGGCAAACAGACAGCCCTCCTCAAACTTCAAAATGTACTCGTCAAGATTCATACTTCCCTGTCTAAGCTCTAAAATCTCAGTCACCTTCCGAGCTCGAAGTGCATCCGGAAAATAATTGTCGTAGAAAAGATCCGTAAAATCTTGCCACTTCAATGCTGGAACATCTACACTTACCTTGGTAGCATTCCACCAAATACGTGCAGCTTTGACTAGGATGAATATTGCACAACCGACTCTGTCCTTGTCTTCATACTTGAGATGATCAAATATTGCCTCAAGTGCTTTAATCCACTCTAAAGCCACCAATGGATCAGTGCTTCCTGCAAACTCAGGCGGATTCATCCTCTTAAAATAAGTAAAGATCCCATCAGTCCCAACTGCTTGAACCACTTGGCCTCTCCCTTGGCCTCTACCCTGACCTGAACCTTGCAAACGGAGCAATTGTTGAATCTGTTCACTGTGAACCTTAGCTTGCTCTTTAAGTAATTTTCCGAACTCATCGACAACTCTCGATGAGGAACTATACTCACCCTCTGAAGCCTTTCTCTTAGGAGGCATTAAATCCTACAATGTGCTCATATAATACATATCAACCAATAACAATAAATAGATGTAGAAGAAGACATACCCGGACTGTTGAAAGTAGACGAAGTCATATGCATTGGTCCGAAAAACGTTGCTCTGATACCACTAAATGTAACGCCCTCGACTGATTTCATAAAATAACAGCGGAAATTGAAATAATTTACTTAGAGGAAAGAAGGATTTAAAAATTCTGTTGACATGCATACATTTTCAAAATATATACAATCAAAAGTATATACATGATCAATAAAGTGTTGTATCAAAATACAAAATATCATTTTTGATCATGTCAAAATGTTAACAAAATATCTTTCTTCCTTCCATCTCATGTATGCTTATGACCTCGGCTCCAATCAACGTCCCGGCTCGTCACTCTTATCTGCATCACATGAATAACTGAAATGAGTATAAAACTCAGCAAGTGAAACTTTTACATAACAATGTATACATATCATTGTAAGGCCCGAGAAATTTATCATGTTAATCCGAAATGATTTGCGATAATTGATGTGATTATAGACGGGAAGGATTAGACCGAAAAGACGAAAGAAAACACGGAATATGTGCGAGGACAGAACACTTCGCGCATATGCACGGCGAGGATCCGCGCATATGCGCGTGAGTGGCAGAAGACCTCGCGCATATGCGCGAGAAGTGTGCGCGCATATGCGCGAGCCATACGAGAAGCCAAGGGGGAAGTCCAGAAGAGTTGACGCATATGCGCGACTTTAGTGCGCGCATATGCGCGAGCAGTCCAGCAGCTGATTTCCGGATAGAGCTTCCGGCGCATATCCACGGGGCTTGGGCGCGCATATGCGCGCGGCATGCAGAAGGAAAGAGTGACATTTGGTGTTATCATGTAACATGAAATATATATATATATATATATATATATACACACAAACTTCATTCTTGAAGATTTAGAAGGAAAGAAACAAGGATAGAGCTTAGGATATTTCACTTTTCCTTCGAAGCTTTTAATTTTGATTTTGAAAAATCCGCCCGTCTGATTTTGAATCTGAGTACGGCACTGAGTTCCTAGCGACGACAGCTACAACAGGACGTAAGTTTTGTTACGTTTAGATGTGATTTGAAATTATGATATTGTCAGAATTGAATATGAATCATATATGGTGTTTCTGATATAGTAAATATCGTATAATTGAAGTTAGATTGAAGAACAGACTATGTATGTAATTGTTGTGATTTTCGGAGTTGATTTGATTGAGATTCGATACCAGGATTGTATTGTTAATGATTATAAGTTGTACCGATATTGATTATGAATTCTGGTATTATATCTGTGATGTTGAGACTGATGGGGTTATCGAAACTGCATTGTTATACCGTCGAAACATCAGTAAATTGATATTGATCAGATTCAGTAGTGATTTCGATTATATCGTGATATCTTCAATATGGATTAGATTGTATCTTGATTCGATATTGATCAGATTATGTTTGATTTGAGTATTAATCAGAATAGATTTTGAATTGAGTTGCATATTTAGATTGTGCCTATGCGATATTGTATTTCAGATTGATATGGACAAATTTGACTTCGAGACTTCAACTTCGTCAGACCGCGAAGACAAAAGTATAAATTTATGTTGATGTGGGATTGCACAACTCGAGTCCGATTGACTTGAGTTTCCCAAAATCACATACTTTACTTTATTGCATCGATATTTGTAATTGTATGAGGTTTATATCTTTGATTTATTGATTTATGTATTGAGTCATTAAAGGGATACGCCTAATTGTGAATGAGTAATCTTGTGACAGTAGTGCCGGATAGTGATGGAATCATCACTGGCACATTGCACATTGTCACAGGATAGGATATTGGTGAAAATGCCAAAGTCTGTGACGGTTAGGTCAAGACATCGGACGTTTAGCTATATCAGAGTGGATAGAATTGGAGTTTCTTCTATTACTGGTGTTCGATATAGAAAGAGCCAAAGTCCGTGAATTAGAACATGTCACCACCCCGATCAGGAGTGTAGGTGGGCGTATGTTCTTATTCCGATCGGGATCCCTAGATTAGGACGAGTCGAGTACGAGTCCATGAGTCACGAAGTGTGATTCAGAGTTTGTGTTGATCCATGTGTCATATTGGATACATGTTATATTCCGAGTTTATATTGATTCATGCTTCTGAATTTGATACATGTTATGAATGTTTATTTTAGGCTTTTATATTGTTTATATGAAATGCATGTATACATGGTTTATACTGGGAATATAATTCTCACCGAAGTTATTCGGCTGTTGTCTTGTTTGTATGTGTGCATGACAACAGGTGGGACAGGATCAGGGTCAAGAGAAGAAGAGAGAGAGATCATGATTAGAGTGGAGACTACGGACTTGGATTAAAGATAGGGTTTGAACACTTGATAATTAGTTGTTAAACCTTAGTTTTTATTGAATATAGATTGTACATGACTTGTACTTTATTTATACGAATCTGTATATTAGTTAGATTCCATTACGTTCCGTAATTAATGTGAAGGCCCGAAAATTCGTGTTTGAAAATTTGCGGAAAAATTTGAAAATTTTCTCTTTAAATAGATAAAAGGCCTCTTTCATAATTAAATTGATAAATAAAGTTAAAGGTTCAAAATGGCAGCGGAAGTATTTAATGTTTGCAAAATAACCGTAAAAAAAATTAATCCAACAACAAATAAAAATATTTGATCATAAAATAATAAATGCTGAAAAATGAGGTACTCGGGTTCCACTACTGCCGACCCAAGCTAACTCACTGGTCTCCGCCCTCGGTCCCGACATCATCAGTACCTACAACAATCAAGTCTAGTGAGTCTAAAGACTCAGCATGCATATATCGTAAATAACGAGTAAATAATATAGTAAAATTTGCATGAGAGTAAAAATATAATGTCATGAGGCATAATGTGAAAATAACTTATCATGAGCAATTATAATACGTGCATAAATAAACTGAAAATCATAGTGAAAATGTTTGCTCCTTGGAGTCCTGTACTGAAAAAGCATGTAATAACTTTCTGTTGAGATTATGGTCTACGCAAGTGGCCCCTGAACTGAACTGAACTGACCGGTAACTGGCGACCGGGTTTAGTATTGTTTGTCTGATAAGACTAATGCCACAGTGTACTGGGTGAAACTGAACTGAACTGACCGGTAACTGGCGACCGGATTTAGTAATGCTCGCATGACCGGTAACTGGCGACCGGGTGAAGTAATAATCCCATGATAGTAAAGTGGCCACAAGCAATATCGCATAAATCTCAAAATGAATATTTTGCACGTAATATAATTAACCAACATAATTAAATATGAACAATTTCGATCTTCTTGCATTAAAATCATGTACTTGCGATATTTAAAAATACCTATATGGCTTGATTGAAGAGTGAAAGAAGATATAAACATGCCTTGGTTTGTTTTGACAGAAAACAAACGAAATAACGACGCGGCGCGGCGGAGACGGAGTGCTCTTCACTTTCTTACTTTTTTTCTCTTAATTCCTTTAAACCAAGCATGCACCATAATTATTATAATAGCGTAAAATCGTAAACGTGATGCATGAACATTTAAAAATATCATGATTTGTGCTCAGGACGCTACTAGGACCAAAATCTAACCCCGGGTGCAAAATGACCATTTTGCCCCTGGAAACCCAAAAATTATCGTTTCAACCCTGGACCTCTAAAATTGACCCGAAACTTATCAAACTCCTTAAAATATACCAAAACATTTTTAAAAGTATTCCTAGAAGTAAACTCGAGCCAAAATCAGAACTTATACGATTCGTTTTAAAACTAGGACCGGGGTCCCGATTTCAACCCGAATCGGCTCGAAACTTAATCAAACATTTCCCAACTTTTTACCATATCTTAAAAATACTAAAAGTTCCTAAAGTAACAATATGGGGTCTAGAATCGATCGGCTGAAAATTTCAGAAAAGGAACTTAATCCTCGGTGCTTTCCCAAACTTACCCCTCGTGTACTCATTCCTCCAAAACTCTCGCCGCCACCCAAACCCCACGTGCCAACCATGAACCGCCCTCCCCTTGACACCTTGAAACCCTACTTATTACCCTAAACACCCGACACCAGCCCCATGCAGCCTTAACAAATCACTATCGCACACAACCTTCTCCACACAATACCCCAACTCCCACTCCACAAAGCATGCAGCCGACTCATCGATAGTCCCAGCGGCGGTGGCCTCTTCCAGGACCGTGACCCAGACTCACTAGGGTCTGGTCTTGGCCTTGATTCAGCCCTCACACCAACCATCCCATCCCAAGTCCGACTGCTGCCCCTACCGAACGAAACCAAGCCATACTCTCTCGATCCCGTCTCCTACAACATCACCGAGCAGTTTCACTCCAAGGTTCCATTGTGATACAACCCTCAGCCTCTAAACAGCCCTAAGCCGCAGCCCCTTTGCACCAATATACAGAGAAACGTGAGTGACAAAACACAAGAATACATTTTACACATGAAAACCGAAAAACCCACACACATGGTTGGATCGGGAAATCTCATGCAAGACACAAATATTTCAGATATAATTCACGTGAATGATGCAGCAAGAATGTTACAGAACGTGCCTTAAGATGGTTGGAGTGCAAGGATGAAGGGAAGGAACCCGGGTGAATTTTCTCTGTATAAACAAGCTCAAGATCGAGCCTTCAGCTGGAGCTTTTCTCTGAAACCGAGGGGAGGGGCGAGTTCTGAATGAGGTGTCGGCTAATGACTTTAGGTTTAGGGTTAATTGGATGCTTAGGGCTTAATTATATAGATAACAAAATAGTTTATGGGCCTAAATTGTTTAATTAAATGATTAAAAGATAATTAAGCCCTATAAACTCAAAAGTAGGTCCGTTAAGCTCAAACCCACTCCCGAAAAATATTTCGAGTTGAAAAGATTTTGAAAATATTAGCCGAACTCTTAAAAAGTCCCCCAATTCGATAAAATTTGCGTACCGTTAAAAATTAAATTCTTTCGGATAAAAATACCTAAAAATTCCCATTTTCGAAAAATACACTTAAAAATGCTTTAAATAAATTTATAAAAATAAATCGTGTAATAAAATAATTTTCCTGAAAATTCTCCGGTCTCCGTTCCTCATTCGAGCGTAAAATACACTTAGAAAACCCTACTGCATGAATTTCTAAAATGTATGGATTAAATTCTACCATGCATGAATTATGCATAAAATGCATAAAAATACTTAAACACAAATTAATAAAATAAACATGCATTTTATGCTTTAAAAGAATTTAATAAAATATCAAAGAAGTTTAATAACTTGCATGCATGCCAACTTTTTAAAATATATTTACTAACATGCTAAATTACCCTTTCTTAAATAAGTCTGTCTTTATTAACTTATCTCAATACTCCATCTCCAGTTCGGCCTCACTTATTTAACTGAAAAGATAACAATTATACTACTGCGTAAAATAAATAAATTTAAAGGAAAGAATTTAAATACTCATACAATAAAAATCATTTAATTTTAAATACTAGAATTATGCATGGCTTATACGCAGTCCAATTTACGGGTTCCCCCTCTTAAATTGAATTTCGTCCCCGAAATTCGCTCATCCTTGATAAACAAAAGTTTAGGTTATTAATTCTAGTATCCCAATAACCCACGCTTCTGTTGCGCTACTCTGATAAAATAATAAATCTTAAGATTTCCTTATGTCTTCCTCGGTCCTGATTAACTCTACCTTCTAATCCTCGTTTGCGAATCTTAGCTTAAAACAACTTATGGTGACTTAGTTCTATTCTACTATGAACTCGAATTTTACTTATCTCGCAATTCCTCATAATAGAGATGAATGTCCAAACTTATCGCACTTTACTTTTCTTATATTATACCCCTAATATTCATCGAACTATTACGTTAGCATTTATGCGGTTCAACTTAAGAAACCTTAGCACCAAAAGTTACTGATCGACTTCTATCCTCGGTAAAACAATTAAATGTTAAACCTTATCTCAACCTCATAATAAGATTAGCCCAAGATCCTTGAATCGTATCTTTATCTTATGGCACCAAACTTACATAACTTAATTATTTACAAGTACATCTAAAATATTAAATTGTCGCAAATCTTAAATTCGAGTAGTGATAATTCATAAAACCCATTTATACAATATCAAACTTCTACCTATATTTTAAAGCCCTTCAAGTCCCAATTACATGCTTAAACCATTTTATTCCCAATTGCAATATAGTTGAGGCCTAAGGCCCTTGGACTTTCCTCATTGAAACGAATGTCGCATTCTTACGTATCCTCAATGCTTAATACATGCTAGCGTATAAAACTTATTAAGTCATCCCATGGTAGCCTTAGAATAATTTTAATAAATCAACTTCACTTATAACCCGTAGAGTTCTAGAATCCCCATATCAAGGTTTTAGATTTCTTACTCGATAAAAATCTTAACATTCGACCATAGGTAACTTATGTTGAACACAACTAATAATTCCCTTTTGTTTTTATTTCACTCAAAATTTTCGTATGAATGCATGTCCGCTAATTTGAAATTCAAACTTACGCAACCCAAATAGTGTTGGATAACATAATTCCAACACACATATTCACTTATTCTCAAGTTTCTTCATGACTTACAAAAATTCCTCAAGACAAGGTGTCTACCTCAATTCTTACATGCGTGTATCAAATAACCTAACCATCAATCATACCCAACTTTCTAGAAAATCAAATTCCAACAAAGGTATAAGTTTAACTCTTAAGATCATGATTAAAACTTATGATACACCAAAATTAATTCCAAAAATTTTGTTAGCTCAATGTCTACTCTTGTAATTTAACTAACTGATCAACTTCACCTTAAATTGTCATCACTTCAAATTCTTAATTTGCCACAACATTATTTAACTAACGCTTAAATTTTCACGCCTAAGATTGATTCATCCTACAATGTCCTTGGTTACCATTCATTATAACATTATAACCCAAATATCTAAATATTCTATATCTCCTTCGAGCCTAAATAACCGAAAATTCCTATCATTTGAACCGTTCAATTCTCACTTACTACTAAATAGGTTCTCAAATTTCTTAAAATTGTAAATTCTTACTTTCCTCGAATATCATCCAACTTTTCCCTAAATCTCGAAATTCCACAATTACCCATTAGTCCTCAGTATTCCCAATTTCATTTTATAGATTTCCCGCATCATAAGGTTCAATAGCCTTAAGTTTATTAAACCCAAAATTAATTCCCATTACACGTCTTACATTTCTATAAATACTTAAAATTCCAATTCCTCAAAAGTTCGCATTTAATCCTTAAAATTTTGAAAATTGCAATCTGACCCTTACAGTTCTCCAAATTTACATTTTGGCCCTACAACTCTTCGAAATTTGCATCATTGTCCCCATAAAATTTTCCATCTTTACCTCATTAAACTTTTAGATTCTCGAACTCGAAATTTAATCCCAAAATTTGGTAAATTCGAAAATAGTCCCTTAGAATTTTATTTTTGAACTTAGGTCCTCAAATCATTGGTTATTATAATTAGATCCTTAAAATTCTCAATTCCTGCAATTCAATCCTTAAATCCAACTATGTAGAGCATGCATCCTAAATAAATTTTCATAATTAATCTTACATTTCAATAGATACTTAAAATCCTCAAATTGTACATTTATAATCCTAAAGGTTGTAGTAGTCTTCGAATCGCTATTGCTTATATGAAATCCTCAAAAATTTACTCGACTAGCAACCAAGAACCATTAATAATTTCTTAGAAATTCTACAAGTCTCAAAAGCATTCATAATTTTTAAGATTAACTTATAACCCATAAGGGGGACATCAACACTACTGACCTAAAAATTAATATAGTCAAATCATTTTCAACCTCTCCTAAAGCCCAATATTCGAATTCTTAGACATGTCCAATTCCAAACGTACCCAACATGCATAATTCCATAATTTATTTATTTATTTTTTTAAAATTTAAATAAACACTGAACAATTAAAGTCTGAACGTAAAAATATTTCATTAAAACATGCTGTTAAAATAATTCATGCTTTAAATAAAATGCGTAAATGTAAAACTTACAGACCGAAGACGTGACTTTGTGAGCTTCTCGAGGTCAGTAGTAGTACAACCCTTTACAGAACCATTGCTCTGATACTAGCTGTGAAGGCCCGAAAATTCGTGTTTGAAAATTTGCGGAAAATTTTGAAAATTTTCTCTTTAAATAAATAAAAGGCTTCATTCATAATTAAATTGATAAATAAAGTTAAAGGTTCAAAATGGCAGCGGAAATATTTAATGTTTGCAAAATAACCGTAAAAAAAATAATCCAACGACAGATAAAAATATTTGATCATAAAATAATAAATGCTGAAAAATGAGGTCCTCGGGTTCCACTACTGCCGACCAAAGCTAACTTACTGGTCCCCGCCCTCGGTCCCGATATCATCAGTACCTACAACAATCAAGTCTAGTGAGTCTAAAGACTCAGCATGCATATATCGTAAATAACGAGTAAATAATATAGTAAAATTTGCATGAGAGTAAAAATATCATGTCATGAGACATAATATGAAAATAACTTATCATAAGCAATTATAATACGTGCATAACTGAACTGAAAATCATAGTGAAAATGTTTGCTCCTTGAAGTCCTGTACTGAAAAAGCATGTAATAATTTTCTGTTGAGATGGTCTACGCAAGTGGCCGCTGAACTGAACTGACCGGTAACTGGCGACCGGGTTTAGTAATGTTTGTCTGATCAGACTAATGCCACAGTATACTGGGTGAAAATGAACTGAACTGACCGGTAACTGGCGATCGGACCGGTAACTGGCGACCGGATTTAGTAATGCTCCCATGACCGGTAACTGGCGATCGGGTGAAGTAATAATCCCATGATAGTAAAGTGGCCACAAGCAATATCGCATAAATCTCAAAATGAATAATTTGCACGTAATATAATTAACCAACATAATTAAATATGAACAATTTCGATCTTCTTGCATTAAAATCATGTACTTGCGATATTTAAAAATACCTATATGGCTTGATTGAAGAGTGAAAGAAGATATAAACATGCCTTGGTTTGTTTTGACAGAAAACAAACGAAATAACGACGCGGCGCGGCGGAGACGGAGTGCTCTTCACTTTCTTACTTTTTTTCTCTTAATTCCTTTAAACCAAGCATGCACCATAATTATTATAATAGCGTAAAATCGTAAACGTGATGCATGAACATTTAAAAATATCATGATTTGTGCTCAGGGCGCTGCTAGGACCAAAATCTCACCCCGGGTGCAAAATGACCATTTTGCCCCTGGAAACCCAAAAATTATCGTTTCAACCCTGGACCTCTAAAATTGACCCGAAACTTATCAAACTCCTCTTAATGTCCCAAAATATTTTTAAAAGTGTTCATAGACGTAAACTCGAGCCAAAATCAGAACTTATACGATTCGTTTTAAAACTAGGACCGGGGTCCCGATTTCAACCCGAATCGGCTCGAAACTTAATCAAACATTTTCCAACTTTTTACCATATCTTAAAAATACTAAAAGTTCCTAAAGTAACAATATGGGGTCTAGAATCGATCGGCTGAAAATTTCAGAAAAGGAACTTAATCCTCGGTGCTTTCCCAAACTTACCCCTCGTGTACTCATTCCTCCAAAACTCTCGCCGCCACCCAAACCCCACGTGCCAACCATGAACCGCCCTCCCCTTGACACCTTGAGACCCTACTTATTACCCTAAACACCCGACACCAGCCCCATGCAGCCTTAACAAATCACTATCGCACACAACCTTCTCCACACAATACCCCAACTCCCACTCCACAAAGCATGCAGCCGACTCATCGATAGTCCCAGCGGCGGTGGCCTCTTCCAGGACCATGACCCAGACTCACTAGGGTCTGGTCTTTGCCTTGATTCAGCCCTCACACCAACCATCCCATCCCAAGTCCGACTGCTGCCCCTACCGAACGAAACCAAGCCATACTCTCTCGATCCCGTCTCCTACAACATCACCGAGCAGTTTCACTCCAAGGTTCCATTGTGATACAACCCTTAGCCTCTAAACAGCCCTAAGCCGCAGCCCCTTTGCACCAATATACAGAAAAACGTGAGTGACAAAACACAAGAATACATTTTACACATGAAAACCGAAAAACCCACACACACATGGTTGGATCGGGAAATCTCATGCAAGACACAAATATTTCAGATATAATTCACGTGAATGATGCAGCAAGAATGTTACAGAACGTGCCTTAAGATGGTTGGAGTGCAAGGATGAAGGGAAGGAACCCGGGTGAATTTTCTCTGTATAAACAAGCTCAAGATCGAGCCTTCAGCTGGAGCTTTTCTCTGAAACCGAGGGGAGGGGCGAGTTCCGAATGAGGTGTCGGCTAATGACTTTAGGTTTAGGGTTAATTGGATGCTTAGGGCTTAATTATATAGATAACAAAATAGTTTATGGGTCTAAATTGTTTAATTAAATGATTAAAAGATAATTAAGCCCTATAAACTCAAAAGTATGTCTGTTTAGCTCAAACCCACTCACGAAAAATATTTCGAGTTGAAAAGATTTTGAAAATATTAGCCGAACCCTTAAAAAGTCCCCCAATTCGATAAAATTTGCGTACCGTTAAAAATTAAAATCATGCGGATAAAAATACCCAAAAATTCCCATTTTCGAAAAATACACTTAAAAATGCTTTAAATAAATTTATAAAAATAAATCGTGTAATAAAATAATTTTCCTGAAAATTCTCCGGTCTTCGTTCCTCATTCGAGCGTAAAATGCACTTAGAAAACCCTACTGCATGAATTTCTAAAATGTATGGATTAAATTCTACCATGCATGAATTATGCATAAAATGCATAAAAATACTTAAACACAAATTAATAAAATAAACATGCATTTTATGCTTTAAAAGAATTTAATAAAATATCAAAGAAGTTTAATAACTTGCATGCATGTCAACTTTTTAAAATATATTTACTAACATGTTAAATTACCCCTTCTTAAATAAGTCTTTATTAACTTATCTCAATACTCCATCTCCAGTTCGGCCTCACTTATTTAACTGAAAAGATAACAATTAAACTACTGCGTAAAATAAATAAACTTAAAGAAAAGAATTTAAATACACATACAATAAAAATCATTTTAATTTTAAATACTAGAATTATGCATGGCTTATACGCAGTCCAATTGACGGGTTCTACAATTAAAGAAATTTTTTTATGACCCAAATTACTTGAATTAATAAATTGATCCTAATGATGATTAAGAATTGAATTAGCGTCCGGGTCCCCACAACAGGTGGTATCAGAGCATTAGGTTCCAGAACAGTAGGTTCTAGAACTGTAGGTTCTTGAGACTGAGATAGAAGCTAGTGAGCGGGATAGAATGTGTTTTCTTTCCTTGCATGTGATTGCTAGCATGTGATTTATTATAATGTTGAATTACATTGTGTGTGCTAGCATGATATTATGTGTTATTGTTTTTAAATACATGTTACCTGAATATCTGAGTTGATTTGGTAATATGTCTGAGTTGAAAATGAATCAGAATCAATTCTTGATCAGAAGGTAAGCTGATCAGAAAGGGACTGAGATTGATTTATCTCATGTGATACTAACTGATGTGAATCTTTGTACGACGAATAGCAAACACGATTAAAATCAAATCGCGCCCTCAATTCAATAAAGAACAAAGAATCGTTGTTGTCCCGATCTTTTGAATCAAGTGTGTGTGTTGTGATTTCACCTCTAAACTATGAAAAGTCTAGCAACAAATAATCACGAGATAAACAACCGAGATTATAACGAACCTTCGAAGAACAAGTCGACGACAATCCGCACAAGCACGATCGACAAACGCCACAAAGTTAAAACTTTGATAAGTTTGATTTTTGTTTGACAAAGCAAAAGCTTTAATTGTTTGAGAGAAAATTTAAGAACAATGATAAAAAAATCAATAATAATCTAAATAATGTTCAAAATTTCGTCCAAACTATGTTTTAATAACAAAAGATATCAAAAATCTAGTCTCCCAAAATAATAAAACTCTAGAAAGAAAACTTTCTCGCGCAGCCGACGCAGACACGGACCCCGTGTAGCCCTCCGTTCCCAGGTCCGTGTACAAACGGAAAATAACTTCAGCTGGAAACAAAGGATACGGACCCCGTGCTCACCTCCGTGTACGGGTCCGTGTAGACACTGTCTTCGCAAATATCATACGACATGGACCCCGTGTACTGGTCCGTGCTCGGGTCCGTGTAGGCACTGGAATTCTTCATCCTCGGCTGTAAAGGACACAGACCCCGTGTACAGGTCCGTGTGCACATCCGTGTAGACTCGGCCGGCTCCAACAATGCTTGAATCACATTCCGCTGGCCTCCAAACGTGCTCCCATGCGTCACGACCCCTTCAGCACTTTGCTCCTTGCCCGTGAGCCCTCCTTGATTGATCATAAGTCCCTGCAACGCTACCATGATCGCATCATCCTCCTCTTCTTGAAAAGGATTTGTCCTCAAATCTTTGATACCTACCCAAAAACGAAGCAAGTTAGTAATAACAAGAATTGTATGACTAATATGCTTACCTTTAAACTCAAGTTTGTAGGTGCCATCCATTGCGTGCCCCATCACTGTTTGGAATCCCAGCTCTATGGCTGCCCTCTCCATGTAATCATTAATTACACCAATCATCAAATAATAAGTGACATGAATTGATAAGGAGAATATATCATTAAGCATTATAAAAATTAAATTCCTCCCCAAGCCTAGTTAACACACAAATGATATCCACACACGTGTATGACCTTAGCTCACTAGGAATAAGACATAGTTCATGCACGATATAAGAATCTAGCCAAAATGTCAATCTCTTATATGCAATGCATGTTTCACAATTCCACTCAACAGATCTCTTCATATGCAACCAACACATATAATCATGCATGTTATCAAAGATAAAAACACCACTATATGCATCACTAGTACATAACTCATGCAATGAATATAGAATGAAGAATTTATTCTCCTTAAAATTGTACTCATTATGCACATAAAAATTCTGATATTCATTCATGCCCTTTTCAACGCCATCATCAAACAAATATGAATCATGCACATAGAACACATCAGATGTACTATCCATGCAATCATTTAATTCATCACAAGAACTTAAGCCTAATGCAAGTGAACTCTTGTGGCAGACAAATCCTACTAAATTAGTAACTCGTGGAAAATCAAAGTTCATAACAAGTACATGCATTTCATCAACAGTCTCACACCCATAACGACCAAGGAATAAAGACAAAATGACACCCGGTTCCCTAACCACCAAACTTGCACCCCATTCTACAAATTCTTGAAAACAAAGCAACACAACTTTAAGGTAAGGAAGAAAGTCATACCTCATAGTTGTTGTGTGGCCAACTAACCTTACCTCATCGCGATGGTACTTGTATCCTCGAGACTCAGACCTTTGGGTTCTCCCTACTACAAGACTAACTCGTCTCCTTGGCATGACAGCTCCAAAATCCTGCAAATAAGAAATAGAAATGCTCGGGATTGAACCGGCTATATCATCACAATAAGAATAAACCACCTTGTACAAAGGTATATGAAATGGGTTATGCAAGAATAAACAACTCTCATCCTCACTCTTTTCACTCTTTTGGGTCTTCAAATTGTTTTTCTTTTCTTTTTCTTTTTCTTTGGCCTCTTTTCCTCTCTCTTTTTCTTTCCTCTCAATTTCTTTCCTCTCATTTTTCTTTTGTATGGCTATCTCACTATTTTGATCACTCTTTGTTTCAGTCATTTCATTTTTATTTTCTAAGGCCGTCTCACTTTTTAATTCACTCTTTTTTCGGCCTCTTCTCTCTTCTTTTTTTTCAATTGGTCCTCCAACACTTGCTTTTGGGACAAAGGAAGTAATACATTGGTTTCCTTCTTCAATACAAAGGAGTACTTATTCTTGTATCCATCATGTGCCACCCTCCTATCATATTGCCAAGGCCTACCCAACAAGATATGACATGCATGCATGGGTACCACATCATACAAAACCTCATCCACATACTTCCCAATAGAAAAAGGCACTAGCACTTGTTTTGTTACCTTCACTTCCGCACAATCATTCAACCATTGAAGCCTATATGGTCGAGGGTGTTTTAGTGTAGGCAAACCCAATTTCTCCACCATTTCAACACTAGCCACATTAGTACAACTCCCCCCATCTATGATTAAGTTGCAAACCCTTTGATTCACAAAATTACGTAGTATGGACCAAGTTCTCTCTTTGGTTAGTCTCCTCCTCCTTGACTTGGGCACTCATGATACGCCTAGTCACTAGTGTTTCACCTACAACCGCCTCATACCCCTCATCAGGATCCTCTAACGCAGGCATCTCATCATCGTCACTCTCACTTTGAGACTCATATTCACCATATTCATTTAAAATCATCACCCTTTTATTAGGACAATCACTAGAAATATGCCCTAACCCTTGACACCTAAAACATTTAACATCTCTAGATCGATTAGAAGGAGTTTCAGATTTACCTTGTACTCCTTGCTTAGGCGCCTCTTGTTTGGTCTCAAATTTGGGCTTGGTCACCACCTTATTCTCCTCACGCTTCACCGCATTTGATCTCCAAGAAGATGATGAACCCCCAGTTTGATTGGTGCGGCCAACTCCACGCCTTTTGAGTTGTTGCTCCACTTTTATGGCCATTTGCACCATCTCGTCTAGATCCAAGTAGTGCCTAAGCTCCACTTGATCTTGAATTTCCCTTTTTAATCCACAAAGAAAACGTGCCATGGTCGCCTTACTATCCTCCTCAATGTTTGCCCTAATCATGACTACTTCCATCTCCTTATAGTAGTCCTCAACACTCTTCACCCCTTGCCTTAAAGTTTGTAACCTCTTAAACATCTCCCTATAGTTGTGATTGGGCCCAAACCTTTTTCTCATCACTCTTTTCATCTCACCCCAAGACTCAATAGGTCTCTCATTATACCTCCTTCTAGTGGTCACTAATTGATCCCACCAAATAAGAGCATAGTCTAAGAATTCCACCACCGCCAACCTCACCTTCTTTTGTTCGGAGTAGTGGTGACATTCAAACACAAACTCTACCCTCTTTTCCCATTCTAAATATGCCTCCGGGTCAGATTTCCCATGGAACGATGGAATTTTCATCTTAATGCTACCCATGTTACCATCTTCCCTATCCCCATCATATCTACCCCGTACGACTTCTCTTTTTCCTCTACCGTATCCTCTACCTCTTCCATTCCTACCCCAATTTTCATTTTGACTCTCCTTGTCTCCTCCCAACTCGTACTCCTCATCCTCTCTACTCAAATCCTTAGGTTTAGACTTACTCCCACTAACACCAACCTCAAGCTTATCCAACCTTTCATGTAACGACTCCATTTGGGTCGACATCATCCTACTAAAATGCCCAAACAACGCCTCCATTTGAACCTTAGACAACCCCGGGTTCGAACTATCTCCTACCTCCCTCTCCATCTAATTTTCAAATTTGTACCTGCAAGAAAACGTTAGAAGAAACAAAATAATCCTCACCCAAATGCTCACGGTCACTCCAAAAAAAAATTCACTCGTCTTTTCTCTCAATTTTTTTTTTGCTCACAACAAATACTCACTACCAACTCCAAAGAAATAACACCCACACTCAAATGTTTCCACTCGAATTTGATGCTTCTCTCGAAGGTGTGCTCAAGCTTTGTATTTGAGTATATCAAACAATCAAGTTCCAACTTGTGAACAAAAGAGTATTAGAACAGCGTGATACGGCAATTACGTGGGAAATCTTTAGAGCGGAATTCTATCGAAGATTTTTCTCAGTTTCGTACCGAAAGGACAAGAAAGCAGAGTTTGAGAATTTGAAACAGGACCAACTGAATATTGAAGAATATGTTGCTAAATTCTCTACTTTATTACGTTTTGCTCCTCTTATAGCTGAGAATGATGAAGCTGTAGCGGATCAATTCATCAACGGATTGAATGCTGAGATATCTTCCTTGGTAAAGGTAGAGCGACCCCAGCATTTTGGTGATGCGTTGAATAAAGCAAAGAGAGCTGAAGCAAGTTTGAGTCGACAACGAGGGAGGTTGGATGTGATCTGATCCCAGACACAGCAATCCCCTCTAAGATTTGATAGTGGCAGTACAAGTGGGAAGCCAGATTTGTTGAAAGCTCGAAAGAAACAGTTTAAGAAATTAGGGAGCGGACCGAGCGGTTCATCTAGCTCCAGTGGTTCTAGCCCGAGTTATACTGGAGTTTATTGCAGGACTTGCGGAGGAAAACATTCCACAGAGCAATGCCAAGGAGTACTTGGTAGTTGCCATATCTGCCGACAGCCAGAACATTTTGCTAGAGTTTGTCCACAGAGAGATTCCCGAAGATTTCTTGGAGCAGAATCATCTGGTTGTAGTGACCGAGGAACAGATCCAGGATGCACTTGATGATGTAGTGACATGTATCTGTTCTTTTATGATTTTGTTGCATATGTACTGGGAGATTCTCATACATCTTATACATGATTTCTGAGTGAATTGCATTGATGTATGCTTTATTCTGTTGGGTCTGTATATACTGTAGTATTGATTTCTTTATCTTTTGGGGAAAAGATTGATACCAGTGAATTCTGTAAATATCGTATACTGCAGTGAAGTGAGAATGAGATTGAGTTATACTGTGTTGTACTTGTGTGGTCTGATTTTGACTGCATTATTGATATTGATGTATTGACAAGGACAAAACTATTATAGATTCTTGCTAGGAGATGGTAAGATTCGGACCTGAAATGGCCGAAAAATGAATAATATACGGTAAGGATTTTTGATTTAAAATTCCTTTGATATCTGTATTATTTATGACTCGATGATTATCGAAAAGAATGGAGTAATTCCTTATGTATTCAGTGGATTACTGAAACTGAGCGTGTAACGCCCCAGATTCGACGACTGTCCTCACTGTACCACGACGAGTCTTTCCAGCGTGCTTATGTCCTCACTCACACGCACCCTAGGAAACTTCCCAGGAGGTCACCCATCCCAAAATTGCCCCAAGTCAAGCACGCTTAACTTTGGAGTTCTTATGTGATGAGCTACCGAAAAGAAGATGCACCTTCGTGATATGAGTAGTACAAATCAAATCTTTTAAGCCCTCTTCAACTGTACAGTCCATTACATTGAACAGTCTCGGAATCCCTCTCATTCCCGTGTGTGTTCGGTTCATTCATGTTCCCTTCACCTAGAAGCCTGCCAGGAGCCGCTCATTGTCCGTGCAACTACTGATGGCACCGGCGATCACCCCCCGCCCTCTTCGGCCCCGGGCCTCACATGCCCACCAGCTTCCGCTTGGTTCGTCCCCGAACCACACCGTACTAAGAGAGGTCGGCTCTGATACCAACTGTGAAGGCCCTAAAACTCCTTTCTTGGAAATTTGCGGAAAAATTTAAAATTTTCTTTTTAAAAGAACTTAAATGGCCTCATTCATAAAATCACTGGTGAATCAAGTTCAATATTTCAAAATATTGCAGCGGAAGAAAATCAAAGTTTTGCCAACAACAACGATTTAAAAATATCCAACAACTGATAAAAATTGTTTGCGAAGAAAATAACAACTGCTGCTCTGAGGTCCTCGGGTGCCACTACTGCCGACCCAAGCTGGCTCACTGGTCCCCGCCCTCGGCCCTGGCCTCATCAGTACCTACAACAATCAAGTCTAGTGAGCCTAAAGACTCAGCATGCATAAATCGCAGGTAACGAGTAAAAATCTGAATTTAAAATATGCATGAGATAAAATATCCTGTCCTGAGGCATACTGAAAATAATCTGTACTGAGCAATTATAATACGTGCATAACTGAACTGGAAGTCACTGTAAAAATATTTGCTCCTTGGAGCCTGTACTGAAATATCTGGTAAAATTTTCTGTTGAGATTATGTTTTACGCCTGTGGCCACTGCACTAAGCTGAACTGATCGGTAACTGGCTACCGGGGAGGCTGAAACTGATCTGAGCTGGCCGGTCACTGGCGACCGGGTGGTACCATACTGAACTGATCGGTCACTGGCGACCGTATAAAATAACACTCCCACATAGTGAATGAACCACAAGCCATATCGCATAAATCTAAAAAATAATCATTTTCTGTTTAATGCACGTAAAATAATTAACTGGCGTAATGAAAATTCCTGTAATTTTACCAACTGGATTGGATTGGATCGTTCCCAGGCTCGCTGCAACCTAACTGTGCTATGAAAAATATGCAATAGCTTAAACTTAACCAACTATGCAATTTACGTTCAAAAGATGCGACTATGACGCCTAATGACTTCGCATTTAATCATGACTCCGAGCCAACCTGAACCGACACTGAACTGACGTATAGTCATGATTAAAATACGCTGAAAAATCATAAAATAATGCTCCTAAAATGATAGGGTCGAAATCTAGGTGAAATGGAGGCCAAAACACGAAACGCTCTTTCGAGAGTCAATTTGGCACATTGCACCGTAAATTCTCGTACGACCTCAAAAATGATCCAAATGACGAACGGTCGAAAACATTACCTTCCCAACTCAATGAGGCACTGTCCAGTCCAAGGCCATGGGCTAAAAGCCAACCAAGAACTCAAACGACGCTTCTGAACAGCAGCATACTTGCTGTCAAAAATACAGCAGCTGCGCACTTGTTTTTCCTTGTGTCGTTTTCGAGGCTACCGGCCATTGGGGCGTGAACCACCGACCAGAGACTCTTACCAACATCCCAAGGAATGATTTGAACCATGGCTAAGGGCCCTAGGCCAGCCACAATCCGCATCACACCAAATCTTAACCGAAGGGTCCAACCGAGAGCAACGTGCATGCGTGTGTAGTGTTTATGCTATGATCGATGTCTTGCGTCGTTCCAGTGGCCATTTGATTGACCATGGCACGATCTAGACATCTAGGAGCATGATATGAACCGTGGCTAAGGGCCATAGGCCAACCAAGATCCATACCAAGCAATAAAAGAACGAAATCAAAAGCTGCACAAATGAAGAAGCCGAATGGGGAAAGGGGCTGTTCTTGTGGATTATTTAAAAACCGATGAGCCATGGACCAAGCCACCAAAAGGGCAACTTAGTCACGTCTTAGACATGCTAGGGAAGTGATCCAACCATGGCTAAAGGCCCTTGGGGCAGCCAAGATCAGATCCACAACCCTTGACACAAAACTGAAATTTCGAATCACATTTCTGCACTTATGGGGAACTTGCTGTCATTCTGAATTTCCAGCAAGCATGGGGCTGGTTTGAATGGACCAACATGGTCCTAATGCATCCTACTACATGTATACAAGCCGCCTTGGGAGCCTGGAGTCGATCCAATACCTGAAACCATCAAAACTCAGAAAAACGTGAAGCTTGCCAATAAATTCGAAAATTCTGCATGTGAGGTTTCAAAATGTTTTGACATGGATCTCGATTTTTACTTGAATAAACATGATCATGTACTGAAAAATAAATGATAATATGACTTGATTGAGGTTTGAAAGAAATCTAGACATGCCTGGTTTCGTTTTGAAAGAAAACGAACGAAACAACGACGACGCGGCACGGAGGAGGTGGAGCGCTTCTCTTGCTCTTTCTAGTTCTCGATTTTTTTCTTGCCTTCCCTCTAGCTAAGACTCACGATTTTTACACTGAAAATGGATCTGAATGGTGAGGTATTTCGGTGGAGAGGGAGAGGGATTGAGTGGTTATGAAGGTGAGGAGAAGGGTGCACAAAAATAGGATCATATCAAGACCAAGTCCACTCCCCTTTTGAATTTGAATTTTTGAATTGATATCAAATGAGTTGGTGGATGCTTCTAGGAGGTGGTGGCCGAAATTTTGCTTATTTTCTAGTCTAGGACATGTCCATTAATTAATTAAATTGTGCTCCCAAAAATCCTAGAATTATCCTACAACTTACATGCAAAGAAATGGTCAAAAGGTTGATGAGTTGGCAATTAAATTGTCTAGCAACTATGGGGGCCGAAAATTGCAATAAAATGAAGGGGAAATATTGTTATCTAGTCAACTAATAATCCTTTAAAGCCTTACTAATCCTTTAATTAATTTAGTGAGCTAACCCATTAATTTAATAACTTAAATGAGTTCATTTCTTAATCACCTCAAATAATTAAATTAAAATCCTCAACTAACTTAAATAATTCCTTAAACTTCTTTTTAACTTAAATGAACTTACTTGCTAGCTAAATTAACTTCTGGAAATATTTCTCAAATCTTAAATTCTATCTCAAAACTCCAACTCCAGTCCGGCCTCACTGAAATAACTGAAATGCTAAAAATCAAACTGCTGAACTGAAATAATAAATAATTAACTTCAAACAAATGCATTTAAAATAATCATGCAATGAAGTCAATTAAATTTAAAAATCTAGAATTATGCATGGCTTATACGTCTACTGATTTACGGGTGCTACAATCACTGTGAAGGCCCTAAAACTCCTTTCTTGGAAATTTGCGGAAAAATTTAAAATTTTCTTTTTAAAAGAACTTAAATGGCCTCATTCATAAAATCACTGGTGAATCAAGTTCAATATTTCAAAATATTGCAGCGGAAGAAAATCAAAGTTTTGCCAACAACAACGATTTAAAAATATCCAACAACTGATAAAAATTGTTTGCGAAGAAAATAACAACTGCTGCTCTGAGGTCCTCGGGTGCCACTACTGCCGACCCAAGCTGGCTCACTGGTCCCCGCCCTCGGCCCTGGCCTCATCAGTACCTACAACAATCAAGTCTAGTGAGCCTAAAGACTCAGCATGCATAAATCGCAGGTAACGAGTAAAAATCTGAATTTAAAATATGCATGAGATAAAATATCCTGTCCTGAGGCATACTGAAAATAATCTGTACTGAGCAATTATAATACGTGCATAACTGAACTGGAAGTCACTGTAAAAATATTTGCTCCTTGGAGCCTGTACTGAAATATCTGGTAAAATTTTCTGTTGAGATTATGTTTTACGCCTGTGGCCACTGCACTAAGCTGAACTGATCGGTAACTGGCTACCGGGGAGGCTGAAACTGATCTGAGCTGGCCGGTCACTGGCGACCGGGTGGTACCATACTGAACTGATCGGTCACTGGCGACCGTATAAAATAACACTCCCACATAGTGAATGAACCACAAGCCATATCGCATAAATCTCAAAAATAATCATTTTCTGTTTAATGCACGTAAAATAATTAACTGGCGTAATGAAAATTCCTGTAATTTTACCAACTGGATTGGATTGGATCGTTCCCAGGCTCGCTGCAACCTAACTGTGCTATGAAAAATATGCAATAGCTTAAACTTAACCAACTATGCAATTTACGTTCAAAAGATGCGACTATGACGCCTAATGACTTCGCATTTAATCATGACTCCGAGCCAACCTGAACCGACACTGAACTGACGTATAGTCATGATTAAAATACGCTGAAAAATCATAAAATAATGCTCCTAAAATGATAGGGTCGAAATCTAGGTGAAATGGAGGCCAAAACACGAAACGCTCTTTCGAGAGTCAATTTGGCACATTGCACCGTAAATTCTCGTACGACCTCAAAAATGATCCAAATGACGAACGGTCGAAAACATGACCTTCCCAACTCAATGAGGCACTGTCCAGTCCAAGGCCATGGGCTAAAAGCCAACCAAGAACTCAAACGACGCTTCTGAACAGCAGCATACTTGCTGTCAAAAATACAGCAGCTGCGCACTTGTTTTTCCTTGTGTCGTTTTCGAGGCTACCGGCCATTGGGGCGTGAACCACCAACCAGAGACTCTTACCAACATCCCAAGGAATGATTTGAACCATGGCTAAGGGCCCTAGGCCAGCCACAATCCGCATCACACCAAATCTTAACCGAAGGGTCCAACCGAGAGCAACGTGCATGCGTGTGTAGTGTTTATGCTATGATCGATGTCTTGCGTCGTTCCAGTGGCCATTTGATTGACCATGGCACGATCTAGACATCTAGGAGCATGATATGAACCGTGGCTAAGGGCCATAGGCCAACCAAGATCCATACCAAGCAATAAAAGAACGAAATCAAATGCTGCACAAATGAAGAAGCCGAATGGGGAAAGGGGCTGTTCTTGTGGATTATTTAAAAACCGATGAGCCATGGACCAAGCCACCAAAAGGGCAACTTAGTCACGTCTTAGACATGCTAGGGAAGTGATCCAACCATGGCTAAAGGCCCTTGGGGCAGCCAAGATCAGATCCACAACCCTTGACACAAAACTGAAATTTCGAATCACATTTCTGCACTTATGGGGAACTTGCTGTCATTCTGAATTTCCAGCAAGCATGGGGCTGGTTTGAATGGACCAACATGGTCCTAATGCATCCTACTACATGTATACAAGCCGCCTTGGGAGCCTGGAGTCGATCCAATACCTGAAACCATCAAAACTCAGAAAAACGTGAAGCTTGCCAATAAATTCGAAAATTCTGCATGTGAGGTTTCAAAATGTTTTGACATGGATCTCGATTTTTACTTGAATAAACATGATCATGTACTGAAAAATAAATGATAATATGACTTGATTGAGGTTTGAAAGAAATCTAGACATGCCTGGTTTCGTTTTGAAAGAAAACGAACGAAACAACGACGACGCGGCACGGAGGAGGTGGAGCGCTTCTCTTGCTCTTTCTAGTTCTCGATTTTTTTCTTGCCTTCCCTCTAGCTAAGACTCACGATTTTTACACTGAAAATGGATCTGAATGGTGAGGTATTTCGGTGGAGAGGGAGAGGGATTGAGTGGTTATGAAGGTGAGGAGAAGGGTGCACAAAAATAGGATCATATCAAGACCAAGTCCACTCCCCTTTTGAATTTGAATTTTGAATTGATATCAAATGAGTTGGTGGATGCTTCTAGGAGGTGGTGGCCGAAATTTTGCTTATTTTCTAGTCTAGGATATGTCCATTAATTAATTAAATTGTGCTCCCAAAAATCCTAGAATTATCCTACAACTTACATGCAAAGAAATGGTCAAAAGGTTGATGAGTTGGCAATTAAATTGTCTAGCAACTATGGGGGCCGAAAATTGCAATAAAATGAAGGGGAAATATTGTTATCTAGTCAACTAATAATCCTTGAAAGCCTTACTAATCCTTTAATTAATTTAGTGAGCTAACCCATTAATTTAATAACTTAAATGAGTTCATTTCTTAATCACCTCAAATAATTAAATTAAAATCCTCAACTAACTTAAATAATTCCTTAAACTTCTTTTTAACTTAAATGAACTTACTTGCTAGCTAAATTAACTTCTGGAAATATTTCTCAAATCTTAAATTCTATCTCAAAACTCCAACTCCAGTCCGGCCTCACTGAAATAACTGAAATGCTAAAAATCAAACTGCTGAACTGAAATAATAAATAATTAACTTCAAACAAATGCATTTAAAATAATCATGCAATGAAGTCAATTAAATTTAAAAATCTAGAATTATGCATGGCTTATACGTCTACTGATTTACGGGTGCTACAATCCTCCCCCCCTTAAAATAAATTTCGTCCTCGAAATTAGAACTCACCGAATAACTCAGGGTATCGACTTCTCATCTCCGGCTCAGACTCCCACGTAGCTTCCTCCTCTGAATGGTTGAGCCATTTGACTTTGACTCGCTTAACCAACTTGTTCCGAAGTTTCTTCTCCTGTCTGTCTAGGATCTGTACGGGTCTCTCCTCATAAGATAAGTTCGGAGTAAGCTGCAACGGCTCGAAATTCAGCACATGCGAAGGATTTGCCATATACTTCCTCAGCATGGAAACGTGAAAGACATTGTGTACTCCGGCCAGATTTGGCGGAAGAGCCACACGATACGCTAGCGTCCCAACTCTGTCGAGGATCTCAAACGGTCCAATGAATCTCGGACTGAGCTTCCCTTTCTTGCCAAATCTCATGACACCCTTCATAGGTGCCACTTTCACGAAGACATGATCGCCCACTGCAAACTCTAACTCTCTCCTCCGCTGATCGGCATAACTCTTCTGTCGGCTCTGGGCAGTCCTCATCCTATCACGGATCTTGACTACTACATCTGCTGCCTGCTGAACAATCTCTGGACCCAACTCTGCTCTCTCTCCTACTTCATCCCAATGAACAGGAGATCTACACTTGCGACCATACAGCGCTTCATACGGAGCCATACCTATAGACGACTGGAAACTGTTGTTATAGGTGAACTCTACCAATGGTAAGTTCGACTCCCAACTCCCAGAGAAATCAATGACGCAAGCACGGAGAAGATCCTCTAAGATCTGAATAACTCGCTCCGACTGCCCATCCGTCTGCGGATGGAAAGCTGTGCTAAACAGCAACTTCGTACCCAAAGTCGAATGCAAACTCTTCCAAAACGAGGAAGTGAATCTGGGATCTCTGTCGGATACGATAGAAACTGGAATACCGTGGAGTCGGACTATCTCTCGGATATACAGCTCTGCATACTGAACCATGGTGAAAGTCGTCTTAATAGGCAAGAAGTGCGCTGATTTGGTAAGACGATCTACAATCACCCAGATAGCATTCGATCCTCTGGCTGACCTCGGCAATCCGGTCACAAAGTCCAATGGTAATGTTCTCCCACTTTCACTCGGGAATAGGAAGAGGCTTGAGCAAACCTGCTGGTCTCTGATGCTCGGCCTTCACTAACTGGCAAGTCAGGCACTCGGATACAAAACGCCTGATGTCCTTCTTCATTCCTGGCCACCAATACAATAGCTGCAGATCTTTGTACATCTTCGTACTCCCAGGGTGAATAGAGTACGGGGACGTATGGGCCTCTGATAAGATGTCTGCTCGGATAGAATCACTGCTAGGAACCCATATCCTATCTCGGTATCTCACAATACCGTCGCTGACTGTATACAAAACACTGCCCTTAGCTTCATCTCTCTTCTTCCACTGTGCCAACTGCTCATCTGCTGCCTGACCGCTGCGAATACGGTCAAAAAGAGAGGACTGGATAGTTAAGGTAGATAAACGAGGAACTCTACCTTGAGGGTAAGTCTCAAGATCAAACCTCTGCATCTCAATCTGAAGAGGTTTCTGCATCGTCAAATGAGCCATCACTGCGACTTTCCTGCTCAAAGCATCCGCAACTACATTAGCTTTACCCGGGTGGTAGCTAATGTCACAATCGTAGTCTTTCACAAGTTCCAACCAACGTCTCTGACGCATGTTCAGCTCCTTCTGCGTAAAGAAATACTTGAGGCTCTTATGGTCGGTAAAGATCTGGCACTTCTCCCCATACAGATAGTGCCTCCAAATCTTCAAAGCAAAAACTACGGCCGCTAACTCCAGATCATGGGTGGGGTAGTTCTTCTCGTGGATTTTCAGCTGTCGAGAAGCATACGCTATCACTCTCCCATGCTGCATCAAAACTGCACCTAAACCAAGCTTCGAAGCATCGGTATAAAGAACAAACTCGCCAGATCCTGACGGTACAGCCAAAACGGGTGCTGAGATAAGAGCTTGCTTCAAAGTATCGAAACTCTTCTGACACTCCTCGCTCCACACAAACTTCACATTTTTCTTGGTCAGTGCTGTGAGTGGAACGGCAATGGATGAGAATCCCTGAATGAACTTCCTGTAATATCCTGCTAGCCCAAGAAAACTGCGGATCTCTGATGCATTTTGAGGCACAACCCAATCTCTGACTGCTGCAACTTTTGCTGGGTCTACCTCAATACCACTGCTAGAAACAATGTGGCCCAAGAACGCCACCTTCTCTAACCAGAATTCGCACTTACTGAACTTTGCGAATAGTTTATGTTTCTGCAATGTCTGCAACACTGTGGTCAGATGCCTGCTGTGCTCCTCCCGATTCTTGGAGTAGACGAGAATGTCATCTATGAACACTATCACAAACTGGTCGAGGTACGGCTGAAATACGCGATTCATTAGATCCATGAAGATTGCTGGCGCATTCGTCAGACCGAACGGCATCACTAGGAACTCGTAGTGACCATAACGAGTCCTGAAAGCTGTCTTCGAGACATCAGCATCTCTCACCCTCAACTGGTGATAACCGGAACGCAGATCTATCTTGGAGAAAATCGAAGCTACCTGCAACTGGTCAAACAGATCCTCAATCCTCGGCAGTGGGTATTTATTCTTCACTGTAACCCTGTTCAACTCCCGGTAGTCAATGCAAAGCCTCATCGAGCCATCCTTCTTTTTCACGAATAAGACCGGCGCGCCCCATGGAGAAAAGCTCGGGCGAATGAACTCCTTGTCGAGAAGTTCTTGGATCTGCTTCTTAAGCTCTGCCATCTCTGTCGGTGCTAGTCGGTATGGCGCTTTGGATATCGGAGCCGTACCTGGCATAAGCTCAACGGAAAACTCCACCTCTCTCTCTGGTGGCATACCAGTGACGTCTTCGGGAAAAACGTCTAAGAAATCTCTAACAATCGGAACATCTGAGGCTGACTGGCTGGGTTCCTCGGGGACAGATAAAAAGGTTGCTAGAAATGCCCGACACCCTCTATGCATGAGCTTCCTAGCCTGAACATAAGGAATAATGCGCGGTAAGGAAAAGTACCTGTCCGGCTCAAATAAGAACTGCTCCATTCCAGGCGGTCGGACAAGAACGGATCTCCGCTAGAAGTCTATCAACACTCTGTTCCTCAATAGCCAGTCCATCCCTAGGATGATGTCAAATTCCGGCATCGGTAGCACAATCAGATCCGCATAAACAAGATTACCGTGCAGCTCAAGGTCTATATCTCGGATAACATTGGTAGCTGCCATCTCCTCTCCTGACGGCAACACTACTGAAAAGGCTGTATCTAGCCCAATGGTCTGGATCTTGAGAAAGTTTGCAAAGACCTCCGAAATAAATGAGTGAGTGGCCCCTGAATCTATCAAGGCCTTGGTAGCGGAACCAGATATAAAAATTCTCCCTGAAAGAGCGGAGCTCTAAGTTGAATCCCACTACAAGATCTAAACTTATAGACATGCAAAGGTCTAGGTTCCTCTAGCTTAATTCCTCTAAAATAAATCTGAGTAGAGCATGCAATCCTATAACAGTTCTAAGTTCAAAATCTAAATCCCGATTCCCAACATGCGGAACTTCAAATAATAACTTAAAGTTTAAAGGTACCTGTCAACAACATAGTCTCCGGGTTGGCTTCCGCGGCATGGAGAGCAAAAACTCTGCCTTGGGTAGGCAGATTCCTCTGAGGGCACTGCAGCAACATGTGGTCTGGACTGCCACACTTAAAACACTTTCCTGAGCCAGCCATACATGCTCCAGGATGGCGACGTGAGCACCTGGGACAGACTGGGTGCTCCTGAGTCCTCGGGGCTGGGCGTCCCCGCTGCTGCTGCTGCTGCTGCTGCTGGCCTCTGTTCCTGGGCGGTCCATGAAAAGGCCTCTTATTCTGCTGCTGATGCTGATGAGGAGGAGGGCGGTGCGGTGCCTGGACTGGGCGCTTGCCCTGGCGATCCCTCTCGATATCCCGCAGATCCTGCTCTGCGGCTAAGGCCTTGGAGACGGCAATCTCATAAGTAGCAGGGTCAGATACCCTAACATCCCGGCGCAAGATCGGCCGTAAACCCACCAGGAAGTGCATCAGCTTGGCTTTGGCATCATTCGCTATCAGGGGCACAAAGTGACAGCCCCTCTCGAACTTACGGATAAACTCCGTAACCGACATATCCCCTTGTCTCAGGCTCATGAACTCGGTGGTCAGCCTGGTGCGAACCTCCTCAGCAAAATACTTGGAGTAGAAAACCTCCGTAAAACGGGTCCAAGAAAGTGTAGCCAATGTAAGGGCTACCGAAGCTCCTTCCCACCATAAGCGGGCGTCTCCAGTGAACAAGTAGGTGGCACATCGGACTCGGTCTGCGTCCCCCAGCTCCATAAAATCGAAGATAACCTCGAGGGATTTGATCCATCCCTCGGCAACCATGGGGTCAGATGCCCCAGAGAATTCCTTCGGGCGCATCTTCATGAATCGCTCATACACTGCCTCGGGCCCTGTCGGCCTGGCTGCGGCTGCGGCTACGGCTGCGGCATTGCCCCCCGCAAACTGTGCGAAGAACTGTGCCATCCCAGCTAACATCTGGGCACTCATGTCCTGTAGGGGCGGTGGAGGAGGTGGTAGGTCTCCCTCTGGTCTACGCTCCTCCCTGTCCTCTCGGCGAGGCTCCTCCTCTCTGTTGCGCTCTAAGATGCGTCTAGGGGGCATACTGTTCCAACATAACCCATACGTAACTAACATGCATAATTCCATAATTTATTTTAAATGAACTCTGAAATACTGAAAATCTGGAAGCATGCTGACAAAATAATTCATGCTATAACTGAAATGCTGAACAAAATGCTGAACTGAAAAACTTACAGACCAAAGGCGTGGCTTCGTGAGCTTCTCGCGGTCAGTAGTAGTGAAACCCTATACAGAACCACCGCTCTGATAGAGCGTATCATGGAATAATTTTCCAGTAGCAGGAGAATTGCTAAAGTATTCCTAGAGAAGATTCCGGGTTTTTTTATATCAGGGAGAGTGATTTCAGCCTTGATTTGATATCAGGTACTGTTCCTATTGTTAGAATTTCATACAGAATGATGTTGATTGTATCGGAAGAATTGAAATATCAGTCAGAAGATTTATTGCCTGAGAATTAGAAAGTTACATCTGATTGTGTGTTTCTCTGTAAAATAATTCAGTTCTGATTATGGGTTGATGAATCCTATGTTCAGAGGTATTCTGATAATTTTATGCCGTCTATCTATGATATTTTGATATACTCGTGGCATATGACTGACTGAATTGAATACCTTGTATTGAATGATCTGAGAACTGAAATTGTTGTATACAGAAATTGTTCAGATATGAGTTTTGACTGAAACAGATTGTATTTGTGGGATGTAATATCCGATTATAGTATACCGATTGATCTTGACACAGTTGAGGCCGTGATCAGTGACTGAGGACGACACCGATGGCAGAAAAGTTAGAAATTCATATTTGTCTGCGGTTAGCAAATTATGATATGTGACTGTTGTTGTGAAATTGCTTGAGAATTGTTATTGTTCTTGATATGAAACTTTGTACGAACGAATAGCAAACACGATTAAAATCGAATCGCGCCTTCAATTCAATAACGAACAAAGAATCGTTGTTGTCCCGATCTTTTGAATCAAGTTTGAATGTGTGATATTCACCTCTAAATTATAAAAACTTAGCAATAAATATTCACGGATTAAACAATTGAGAAACAGACGAACCTTCAAGGAACTTGCCCCTGACAATCCGTATGGTATCAATCGACAAACGCCACAAGAACGAATCTTGATAAGTTTGATTTTTAAATGAACACAAAGCAAAAGCTTTGAAAAGCTTGAGAGAAAAACTCTAAACTTTGATAAAATATCAATGATAATCTGAATTGTGTTTAATTTTCGTCCAACATGTTTTTATAAAACCAAAAGATATCAAAAATCTAGTCTCCAAAATAATTAAAACTCTAGAAAGGAAAATATTCTCGCGCAGCCGTCTCAGACACGGATCCCGTGTAGACCTCCGTGTACGGGTCCGTGTACGCACGGCCTTCGCAAATGTCATAGGACACGGACCCCGTGTACAGATCCGTGCTCGGGTCCGTGTAGACACTGGAATTCTTCATCCTCGGCTGTAAAGGGCACGGACCCCGCGTATAGGTCCGTGTACACGTCCGTGGAGTCTTGGCCGTCTTCAACAATGCTTGAATGATATTCCTTTGGCCTCCCGACGTACTCCCATGCATCACGACCCCTTCATGCTTGCTCATGACTCCCTGTAGTGCCTCCTTGAACTTCTTTAGGCGTCCCCTCGTGACTGGTCCCTCCGGCAACTGCAAAGGATCCCATGCCTTCCTTGGAGCTTGACCACCCGTGTTCGTATCATCCTCCCCTTCTTGAAAAGGATTTGTCCTCAAATCTTGCTCGTCACCTACATCAAACAACGACAAATCACTAACATTAAGTGTAGCCACACCCAATCTCCCTTCTCAAATATCACCTTCTTCTTCCCTTTGTTGGCTTGCTTGGCATATTGCTCATTTCTCTTCTCAATGTTGGCCCTGACCTTTTCATGCAAGTTCCTAACAAATTCAGCGTTCTTTTTCCCATCCATGTTTAACCTTTCACTCACAGATAAAGACATCAAATCCAACGGAGTCAAAGGATTAAAACCATAAAAAATCTCAAATGGCGAAAAATTTGTAGTAGAATGCACACTGCGATTTTATGCAAACTCAACAAATGGCAAACAATTCTCCCAATTCTTTAAGTTCTTTTTAAGAATAGCACGCAAAAGTGTTCCTAAAGTTCTATTGACAACTTCAGTTTGTCCATCCGTTTGAGGATGACAAGTAGTAGAAAACAAAAATTTTGTGCCAAGTTTAGCCCATAAAGTCTTCCAAAAGTAACTCAAGAATTTAACATCGCGATCAGAAACAATAGTCCTAGGCATGCCATGCAACCTAACGACTTCTCTAAAGAACAAATCCGCAATGTTTGAAGCATCATCGGTTTTATGACAAGCTATAAAATGTGCCATCTTAGAGAATCTATCCACAACAACAAAAATAGAATCCCTCCCCTTCTTAGTCCTAGGCAACCCCAAAATAAAGTCTATAGAAATGTCAATCCAAGGCTCACTAGGAACAGGAAGTGGTGTATACCATCAATGCGGTTGTGTTCTAGACTTAGCTTGCTTACAAGTTATGCACTTATCACACACACGCTCAACATCACGTTTCATATGTGGCCAATAAAAATGCTCATGCATTTTCCTTACCTTGTTTGTATTTGAAGATGTAGGGGAATGTTTCAATGAATGCCACCCACTTGGCATGCCGCTTGTTCAACTTCTGTTGGCCCTTAAGGTGCTTTAAAGACTCATGATCCTTGTGGATCACAAACTCCTTAGGCCTCAAGGTAGCGTTGCCACATCTCTAGAGTCCTCACAAGTGCATAGAGCTCTTTGTCATATGTTGGATAGTTAAGCGCTGCTCCAATAAGCTTTTCACTAAAATATGCCACTGGCCGCCCTCCTTGCATCGACACTCCACCAATACCTACACCTGAAGCATCACATTCAATCTCAAAAGTATTAGCAAAGTCAGGTAAAACAAGTAAAGGAGCATTAATTAACTTTTGCTTAATAAGATTGAAAGACTTCTCTTGCTCCTCGCCCCATTGGAATGGAACATTTTTCTTGATCACCGTCGTCATTGGTGCTGCCAGTGTGCTAAAATCCTATACAAACCTCCTATAGAAGCTTGCAAAACCATGAAAACTTTGAACTTGACCAACAGTAGTAGGCGTTGGCCAATCTCGAATAGCACTTACCTTGTCTTCATCAACTTGTATACCCTGTGAACTTACCACAAAACCAAGAAAGACAAGTTTGCTTGTACAAAAACGTCCTGCCCTTTTTATTGCTTTAAAAGTACTAGAATTTTTTTTTTCTAATTTTCGGCCCTCACATATAAATATTTTGCATATAAAAACATCACCCACTAGCATTTTTAAAATCAAGTGCACTAGTCATAAAATGAAATCGTCTACTGTTTTACCAAACCTAAAAAACAATAATTTGAAAAGAATAGCCCATACTAAACCTTTAAAAAATCTCTCAATCTTTAATCATAAAGCATGAGTCAAAAGTCATAATTGAACAAATTTCATGCAACTAAACTTCATAGAACCGAAAGATAAACATGCAACAATTCGGTTTCCTGAAAAATAATTCAAGTGCTTCATGCATCCAACAATTTAAATAAATAATATGACATGATGGATGAGAAAAGGAGATTAAGGTGTGCCTTTGCGTTAGTATACGCTCGAATATACGTTGACGACGAAGAACGGGACGCGACGATGGCTTGATTTGATGCTGAAACTTTCGAAAAACCCCTCCAACCTAAGCTTCAAAGTGCCGTGAGTGGTGTGTGGTGAGTGCTTGGGTGAGTTTCAGAATTTACAACTTGGTGGTCGATTTTTTTTTTGTGCAAGGTTAGGGTTTTTGTGCTCAATTTACTACTTTTTATACTAATTTATTTACTAATAGGCTTTAGGCCTATTAAGCCACAAAATTCAAGCCCATTAGCTTTAATTAGGATTAATAAAATTTTAACCAAAGTTTTGATTAATTAAACCTGTGAATTTATTAGCCGGGTTGCCAAGAAGTTCGTATTTTAGTTGAAAAATCAACACCGATAAAATTTACGTCCCGGCGTATAAAATCACCTCAAAGCCCTTTATTTTCAAAAATACTAAAAAGCATCACCCTTAATTTAAATAATTAAAAACAATTAACCAATAAAAATATTTTCTATTTTTCAGCCCTCGGTCTCCGTTCCTCGATCGCAACTCGAATAACCTTTTAAAAATATATTTTAATGCAATCATGTAGAAAAGTATATTTTAAACATGCAATTATGCACAACATAATTAATTAATGAAATTAAAACATTTAATAAAAAAAATACAGGAGAATGTAATAATTCAAATGCATGTGTTTCGCGTGGACCTTTAAATTTTCGGGCGTTAGACAAAAATCATATTTCTTTAAGTTAGCATACAAATTTTCAGCCCTTAGTGTGATTAGCACAAGTCTTAAGTGATTAACATGCTCTTCCAAATTTTTGCTATACACTAGGATATCATCAAAGTAGACCACAACAAATTTCCCTATGTGTGCACACAAAACATGGTTCATTAACCTCATAAAGGTGCTAGGAGCGTTAGTTAAGCCAAAAGGCATTACCATCCACTCGTATAACCCGTAATTGGTTTTAAAAGCAGTCTTCCACTCATCTCCTTCCCTCATCCTAATTTGGTGATAACCACTTTTCAAGTCAATCTTGCTAAAAATACAAGCACCATGCAACTCATCTAACATATCATCTAGTCTAGGTATGGGATGCCTATACTTAATGGTTGTTATTGATTGCCCTACAATCTACACACATATGCCATGAGCCATCTTTCTTAGGAACTAGTAAAACAGGTACAGCACAAGGAGACATGGACTCACGCACAAAACCCCTATCTAACAACTCACTTACCTGCCGTTGAAGCTCCTTGGTCTCCTCCAGATTGCTTCTATAAGCTGGACGATTTGGCAATGCACTTCCGGGTACCAAATCAATTTGGTGCTCAATCCCCCTCAATGGTGGTAGCCCTTGAGGTAGCTCCTCCGGGAATACATCTTCAATTTCTTGCAAGAGTGAAACAACAATGCTCGAAAGGGACCCGGCTATATCACTTGTGTTAAGGAGGATCTCCTTGTAAAGAATCAACACAAGTGGTTTGTGGGGACCCGGACGCTAATTCATTCCTTAATCGTCTTTAGGAATAATTCAAACAATTATAATAAACAGGGTCTAAATTTTTTTTTTTAAAATACAAAGCGGAAACGTAATGTAATTCAATTCAAATTACATATTAAACATAAACATATAAATCTTGTATTATCTACAAGAATTCAACTAGGTTCAACTATATATCAGTGCTGAATCCTAAGTTGCTTCGAAGCCCGGATCTCCACGCTATCTAGTCCAGCCTCGTTTTCTTCTTGACCCTGATCCTATCCCACCTGTTGCCATGCACACATACAAACAAGACAACAGTCGGATAACTCCGGTGAGAATTACATTCTCAGTATAAATCATGTATACATGCAATCATAAAACAATATAAAAGCATATAACAGATATGTCTAACATGTATTCAAATCAGAATATAAATCCATATCAAGAATAAATCCTATTCTAAACATGTACCATTATCAGGAACATAAATCAATATGTACCATATTCAGGAACATAATCAACATAAATCAATATAACTGACTGACAATTATACTCATGACTCCACATTTTAGACTAGACTCAATCCTAGCCTAGGGATCCCGGTTTCCAGATGTGGTATTCCTATATCGACCAACAGTAATAGAAAAGACTCCAGTTCTATCTACGTCGATAGGGTATCGATCACCAGTAATAGAAGAAGCTCGGATTCTATCCACATCGATATAGTATCGATCACCAGTAATAGAAGAAACTTCGATTCTATCCACATCGATATGATATCGATCATCAGTAATAGAAGAGTTACGATTCTATCCACATCGATACAGTACCGATCACCAGTAATAGAAGAAGCTACATTTCTATCCACATCGATAGCCAAACATCCGGTGACAGACTTTGGCACTATCGCCAATACAATATCTTGTGACATCGTACAATGTGCCCGTGGCGATCCCACCACTATCAGACACTTCTGTCACAAGATTATTCGTTTAATACCTGCTGTCTATAAATCAAGAGAACAAGTACATCAATCAAATCAATACAATAAGGTAAAGTATGTGATTTAGGGAAACTCGAGCCAAACCTCAATCGAGTTCTGCAATCCCAACTCAACATTAATTTATACCTTCATCATCTCGGTCCGACGAAGACGAAGTATTGAAGTCAACTCTGTCCATACCCAATCTGATAATGACAATCGAATAGATACAATATCAGTATATAACTCAGTTCAAAACATGTTCTTATTAATACTCAAATCAAAACATAATCTGATCAATGCTAATCGACAAATGATACCACAATACCATCTCAACCAATACCGAGTATGATCAATATCAATTTACGGATGTTTCGACGGTATAACAATACAGTCTCGATAACCCCGTCAATTCCAACACCACAGATATAATACCAAAACTCATAATCAATATCGGTGCAACTCATAATTTCAATAACAATACAAATCTGATATCGAATCTCAATTAATCAATTCCAAAAATCATAACAATTACATAACCAGTCCGTTCTTTAATCGGACTTAGATTATGCGATGTCCACTGTATCAGAAACACCATATATGATTCCTATTCAATTCTAACAACATCATAATTTCAAACGACATCAAAACGTAACAAAACTTACGCCCAGTTGTAGCTGTCGTCGCTAGAAGCACGGTGCTGTACTCAGATTTAAAATCAGACGGACGGAATTTACGTGACGTTCAATTTTCACACATCAGGAACTTGGAGCTTCGGTTTCTTTCTTCTTTCATTCTGAATGATTGACGTTGCTTATATATATATACATGCATTGCTTACGGTTATGGCAAGTGGGTTGTTGCATGTTCTGCACGTCGCGCGCATATGTGCGCGCATATGCGCCGGTTGTTCGGACCAGCATTTCGTCTTCTCGCGCATATGCGCCAATCACTTCTGCGCATATGCGCCGAACATTCTGTCCATCACGCGCATGTGCGCCATCTATGTCGCGCATATGCGCCGAACTCTCTGGAATTCTCCCTTGGCTTCTCGCATAGCTCGCGCATATGCGCGGCGGACGTGCGCAGAACTCTCTAGACGTTCCGCGCATGTGCGCGTATTGAGGTCGCGCATGTGCGCCCAACTCTCTGGACCCCTCGCGCATATGCGCGAATCTAAGTCGCGCATGTGCGCGCATGGTTCTGTCTTCCTCGCGCATGTGCGCCCATACATGTCGCGCATGTGCGCGGGGAATTTTCTTGCACCTCATGTCAAATCTTCTTTCGGCTCTCCCTGGTCTGATCTTTTCTGTCTATAATCATATCAATTAATCAATAAATCATTTCATATTAATCTCGGATTACGGTAATTAAAATCTCGGGCCTTACATTTCTCCCCCTCTAAGATATGATTTCGTCCTCGAAATCACAAACAATCAAATCAGATAAAGAAGAAATGTATAATAGAGGTTATTTCAGAAAATTTATTCTATAAAATCATTCTGAAATCTCAATCTCATATAAGATTATGTCTCTTTTAATGCCCTGTCAACTTAATGTATTTCCAACAGCAGAATAGTCTTCATTCTGAATTTTCATTCTTCCACGTATACCCTTTGAAATAACTCTTACAGAATCAATCTCACAATACTGGCTATACAACATCCGTATATAGTTCATTCCAAATCAATATCTTCAGCTGTTATCAAATTCAATCTCAGATATCACCGTAATATATCATTCCCATTCAGCGGAAATCCGCAGTACTCACTGTACAATACCTCGACTAGAGCTATCTCGATACTCATCTAATAGCTATTATTGTATAATATTTCATAAAGTGACAAGATATCAGGTCACTAGTGCTAAAATCCAGCACTACAGTTCCTGGATATCCTCCAGTATCTAGATAGTTCGCTCCGACTATCCGTCAATCTATAAACCATAGATAAAAAATCATGCTATACGTTCTGCCAAAAGTTTAAAATCAACCAAAAATCACGGTATGATATAATTAACTCTGGCATTCAACACAATCTGACCCCTTTTCTGACATACCTTTCAGTTGGCTAGTCATATCTGTACGTCATTCTGTACAATACACATATGCCCGATTTGAACAATCGTTCAATCATTACCACATCCTGGTACATTCTTGGCACGATGTCGGTAAGTATCACCAGATCCATAGAATTGTACTCCTCTTGCTATTCAGGAATCGATAATCTGTATAATCAATTTCCTGGTTTCTATCTTCCTGTCTTCATCTGTCAGCGATTTAGATATTTCAATACAAATTCTAACAAAACTGATTTCGTTTATTTAGATCAAAACTGTCCGTTCGAATTATCACACATTTCATGTTACCAGAATAATACTGAATCTACTACTGTGTGCCTCTGACAATACCTGTTATTTCAAATTCGAAATATCTGGCACAAACAAATCAGCTAATTATATAAAATAAAGCATTACCTACCTGGTATTCTGATTGACATGCAGTTCTTGACTATCGAAATCAAGTTCTGAAAAATCTGATCAAACTTCGGAACTGCTGTAATTTTCAACATCAACTCTGGGCCAGCTTGAACGTTCTGAAGTTCTGCCATTATCAATGTCGTTTTCAGCCACTAATCACTGTCTCAACTGTGCTACAATTAATCAGTATACTATCTTCAGATATCATAGACTCTGAATACAATCTGTTGCAATCTGGATTCATAGCCGAACAATTCTGTATACAACAATCTCAGTTCCCAGAATATTCAATACAAATTTCAACTGTTCGATTCAATCAATCATACGCTGCGAATATATCAAAATATTATAGATAAAACGAGCATAAGGTCATTAGAACACTTCGGAACACATGATTTATCAACCCATACACAGAACTGAAGTATTTCCCAGAGAAACACATAATCAGATGTAACTCTAACTCTCAGGCAGTAAATCTTCTAACTGACATTTCAATTCTTTCAATTCAATCAATATCATTTTGTACAGAAGTCTAAAATGAAATTCATACCTGATATCAAATCAAGGCTGAAGTCGCTCTCCCTGATATGAGACAAACTCGAAATTTCATCTGGACCGACTACAGCAACTCTCCTGCTACGGACAAATCATTTCCAGATAGGCTCAATTTCAGTAATCAACTGAATACATAAGGAATTACTCCATTCTTTTCGATAATCATCGAATCATACATAATACGGATATCAAGGAATTCAAAATCGAGAGTCCTTACCGTATATCATTCGTTCATCGGCCATTTCAGGTCCGAATCTTACCATCTCCTGCACGAATCTATAATAGTTCTGTACTTGTTAGTATATTAATATCAATAATGTAATCAAAATCAGATAATACAAGTACAATACAATCTAATTTAATCTCATTCTCTTTTTACTGCAGTACACAATATATTACAAAATTCACTGATATCAATTCCTCTCCCCAAAAGGTACGAAGATCAATACTACAGTAATACAGACCCAGCAGGTACAACATATATCAATACAAATCAGTCAAAGCTAATCGTAGGGAATGCATTAGTATATATCAATACATATGCAACATAATCATAAAAGATTATTACCTGCCACTATATCATCACGTGTGTCCTGGGTCTGTTCCTCGATCACTACCACCAGATGATTCTGCTCCCTGAAATCTTCGGGAACCTTTCTGTGGACAAACTCTAGCAAAGTGTCCCTGCTGTTTACAGATATTGCACCTACCAGTCACTCCTTGGCACTGCTCCATGGGATGTCTCCCTCCACAGGTTCTACAATAAACTACGGTGTAACTCGGGCTAGAACCACTGGAGCTAGATGAACCGCTCCCTAGCTTCTTGAACTGTTCCTTTTGAACTTTCAACTGGTCTTTCTTTCCACCACTGCTACTGCCAATTTCAATTCTGGAAGGCAGTGGTTGTGGTATCGGTGTTGGCAGATCATATGAAGCTTCCTTTTGTCGCCTCAGAACGGTTTCTGCTCTTTTGGCTCGATTCAGAATATCAGCAAAATTACTCGGTTGTTTCACATTCACCAATGTGCGTATCTCTGCATTCAATCCCTGGATAAACTGATCAGATACAGTTGTATCATTTCTAGCCACTTGAGGGGCAAAATGTAGCAAGGTGCAAAACTGGGCCAAATACTCATCAACATTCAACTGAACCTGTCTCAGATTTGTAAACTCTGCACTTTTATCCTGTCGGTATGATAGAGGTACAAATCTTTGATAAAATTCAACTTTAAAAATTTTCCACGTAATCGTTGAGCTACGCTGTGCTATGGCTTCTCTGGTTACCAGCCACCAACTCCTAGCGACTTCCCGTAGTTGATTTCCAACCAGTTTAACTCTACAATTGATGCGATCATGGTAGCGTTGCAGGGACTTATGATCAATCAAGGAGGGCTCACGGGCAAGGAGCAAAGTGCCGAAAGGTTCGTGATGCATGGGAGTACGTCGGGAGGCCAAAGGAATATCATTCAAGCATTGTTGGAGACGGCCGAGACTAAACGGACGTGTACACGGACCTGCACACGGGGTCCGTGTCCTTTACAGCCGAGGATGAAGAATTCCAGAGTCTACACGGACCCGAGCACGGACCTGTACACGGGGTCCGTGTCTTTTGTTTGCTGGAGAATATTTTGGCCGAGTGTACACGGACCTTCATCCGGAGGCATACACGGGGTCCGTGCCCTTTAGTAACTAGATTAGAGTTTTAATTATTTTGGTAACTAGATTTGATATCTTTGAGATTTGTGAACAATATATACTCGAAAATCTATCATTGTAAAAACTTTTGAGTCATTAATTGAGTTTTATATAAAACTTTCTTTGAGAATTCCCTCAAAAACAAGCTTAAGTTTCGTTATAACTTTTGCGTTGTATCAAATCAAACTTATCAAAAGATTCATCTTTTGTGGCATTTGTCAATCGAATATCACGAGGGTTGCCAAGGACGGGTTCAAAGAAAGTTTTATATAAAACTCAATTAATGACTCAAAAGTTTTTACAATGATAGATTTTCGAGTATATATTGTTCACAAATCTCAAAGATATCAAATCTAGTTACCAAAATAATTAAAACTCTAATCTAGTTACTAAAGGGCACGGACCCCGTGTATGCCTCCGGATGAGGGTCCGTGTACACTCGGTCAAAATATTCTCCAGCAAACAAAAGACACGAACCCCGTGTACAGGTCCGTGCTCGGGTCCGTGTAGACTCTGGAATTCTTCATCCTCGGTTGTAAAGGACACGGACCCCGTGTGCAGGTCCGTGTACACGTCCGTGTAGTCTCGGCCGTCTCCAACAATGCTTGAATGATATTCCTTTGGCCTCCCGACGTACTCCCATGCATCACGAACCTTTCGGCACTTTGCTCCTTGCCCGTGAGCCCTCCTTGATTGATCATAAGTCCCTGCAACGCGACCATGATCGCATCAACAATCATCTGTAAAACCAAGAAATTCAAATAACATTTCTAGATCCTCCAGCCAACTCTCACAATCGACTGGCGCCTCAATACCCCTCAGAATCGGCGGTTGAAACGATTGAAACCTCTTCAACTGTGTGAGGGGCCTAAAACTCCTTTCTTGAAAATTTGCGGAAAATTAAAAATTTTTCTTTTTAAAAGAACTTAAATGACCTCATTCATAAAATCACTGGGGAATCAAGTTCAATGTTTAAAATAATAGCAGCGGAAGAAAATAAAGTTTTGCCAACAATAACTATTTAAAAATTATCCAACGACTGATAAAAATTGTTTGCGGAATAAAATAACAACTGCTGCACTGAGGTCCTCGGGTGCCACTACTGCCGACCCAAGCTGGCTCACTGGTCCCCGCCCTCGGCCCTGGCCTCATCAGTACCACAACAATCAAGTCTAGTGAGCCTAAAGACTCAGCATGCATAAATCGCATCTAACGAGTAAAAATCTGAATTTAAAATATGCATGGGATAAAATATCATGTCATGAGGCATGACCTTCCCAACTCAATGAGGCACTGTCCAGTCCAAGGCCATGGGCTAAAAGCCAACCAAGAACTCAAACGAGCCTTCTAAACGACACAGCAACCTGCTGTAATTTCCAGCAGCTGCGCAACTACAAGACTTGCGTTGGTTTCGAGACTATCGGCCATTAGGGGCGTGAACCACCGACCAGAGACTCTTACCAACATCCCAAGGAATGATTTGAACCATGGCTAAGGGCCCTAGGCCAGCCACAATCCACATCACACCAAAACTCAACCGAAGGGTCCAACCGAGAGCAACGTGCGTGCGTGTGTAGTGTTTATGCTATGATCGATGTCTCGTGTCGTTCCAATGGCCATTTGATTGACCATGGCACGATCTAGACATCTAGGAGCATGATATGAACCATGGCTAAGGGCCATAGGCCAACCAAGATCCATACCAAGCAACAAAAGAACGAACCAAAAGCTGAACAAACGAAGAAGCCGAAGGGGTATAGGGGCTGTTTTGACGTTTTTATTAAAAACCGATGAACCATGGACCAAGCCACCAAAAAGGCAACTTATTCACGTCTTAGACTTGCTAGGGAAGTGATCCAACCATGGATATAGGCCCTTGGGGCAGCCAAGATCAGATCCTTCCTCCATGACAACAAACTGAATTTTTCGAACACAAATCTGCGCCTATGGGAACTTGCTGTCATTCTGAATTTACAGCAAGCATGGGGCTGGTTTGAATGGACCAACATGGTCCTAATGCATCCTACTACATGTATATAAGCCGCCTTGGGAGCCTGGAGTCGATCCAATACCTGAAACTCACAAACCAAAAGAAATCGTGAAGCTTGCCAAGGAAATCGAAAATTCTGCATGTGTGGTTTCAAAATATTTTGACATGGATCTCGATTTTTACTTGAATAAACATGATCATGTACTGAAAAATAAATGATAATATGACTTGATTGAGGTTTAAAAGAAATCTAGACATGCCTGGTTTCGTTTTGAAAGAAAACGAACGAAACAACGACGACGCGGCACGGAGGAGGTGGAGCGCTTCTCTTTTCTACCTTACCTTGCTCTCGATTTTTCTCTCTTCTTTTTGGCTAGGTACCTCACGATTTTTCTACTGAAAATGAGTGTGAATTCACTCTGAATTTTTGAAAAGGAGAGGGGGGGAAAAATGGTTATGAGGGGTGAGGAGAAGGGTGCACAATATAAGGAAGAATCAAGACCAAGTCCACTCCCCTTTGAATTTTAAATTTTGAATTGATATCAAATGAGTTGGTGGATGCTTCTAGGAGGTAGTGGCCAAAATTTTGCTTATTTTCTAGTCTAGGATATGTCCATTAATTAATTAAATTGTGCTCCCAAAAAATCCTAGAATTATCCTACTAATTACATGCAAAGAATTGGTCAAAGTTGATGAGTTGGAAAATGAATCTTCTAGCACTAAGGGTGGCCGAAAAATGCATGATAAAATAAAGGGGAATGTTGATTATCTAGTCAACTAATAATCCTTGAAAGCCTTACTAATCCTTTAAATAATTTTAGTGAGCTAACCCCTTAATTTAATAACTTAAATGAGTTCATTTCTTAATCACCTCAAATAATTAAATTACATCCTCAAACCTCCCTTTCTAACTTAAATGAACTTGGTTGCTAGCTAAATTAACTTCTGGAAATATTTCTCGAATCTTAAATTCTACCTCAAAACTCCGACTCCGGTCCGGCCTCACTGAAATAACTGAAATGCTAAAATCAAACTACTGAACTGAAATAATAAATAATTAACTTCATACAAATGCATTTAAAATAATCATGCAATGAAGTCAATTAAATTTAAAAATCTAGAATTATGCATGGCTTATACGTCTATTGATTTACGGGTTCTACAATCCTCCCCGCCTTAAATAAATTTCGTCCTCGAAATTAGAACTCACCGAATAACTCAGGGTATCGACTTCTCATCTCCGGCTCAGACTCCCACGTAGCTTCCTCCTCTGAATGGTTGAGCCATTTGACTTTGACTCGCTTAACCAACTTGTTCCGAAGTTTCTTTTCCTATCTGTCTAGGATCTGCACGGGTCTCTCCTCATAAGATAAGTTCGGAGTAAGCTGCAACGGCTCGAAATTCAGCACATGCGAAGGATTTGCCATATACTTCCTCAGCATGGAGACGTGAAAGACATTGTGTACTCCGGCCAGATTCGGCGGAAGAGCCACACGATAAGCAAGCGTCCCAACTCTGTCAAGGATCTCAAACGGTCCAATGAATCTCGGACTGAGCTTCCCTTTCTTGCCAAATCTCATGACACCCTTCATAGGTGCCACTTTCACGAAGACATGATCGCCCACTGCAAACTCTAACTCTCTCCTCCGCTGATCGGCATAACTCTTCTGTCGGCTCTGAGCAGTCCTCATCCTATCACGGATCTTGACTACTACATCTGCTGCCTGCTGAACAATCTCTGGACCCAACTCTGCTCTCTCTCCTACTTCATCCCAATGAACAGGAGATCTACACTTGCGGCCATACAGTGCTTCATACGGAGCCATACCTATAGACGACTGGAAACTGTTGTTATAGGTGAACTCTACCAATGGTAAGTTCGACTCCCAACTCCCAGAGAAATCAATGACGCAAGCGCGAAGAAGATCCTCCAAAATCTGAATAACTCGCTCCGACTGTCCATCTGTCTGCGTATGGAAAGCTGTGCTAAACAGCAACTTCGTACCCAAAGTCAAATGCAAACTCTTCCAAAACGAGGAAGTGAATCTGGGATCTCTGTCGGATACGATAGAAACTGGAATACCATGGAGTCGGACTATCTCTCGAATATACAGCTCTGCATACTGAACCATGGTGAAAGTCGTCTTAATAGGCAAGAAGTGCGCTGATTTGGTAAGACGATCTACAATCACCCAGATAGCATTCGATCATCTGGCTGACCTCGACAATCCGGTCACAAAGTCCATGGTAATGTTCTCCCACTTCCACTCGGGAATAGGAAGAGGCTTGAGCAAACCTGCTGGTCTCTGATGCTCGGCCTTTACTAACTGGCAAGTCAGGCACTCGGATACAAAACGCCTGATGTCCTTCTTCATCCCTGGCCACCAATACAATAGCTGCAGATCTTTGTACATCTTCGTACTCCCAGGGTGAATGGAGTACAGGGACGTATGGGCCTCTGATAAGATGTCTGCTCGGATAGAATCACTGTTGGGAACCCATATCCTATCTCGGTATCTCACAATACCGTCGCTGACTGAATACAAAACACTGCCCTTGGCTTCATCTCTCTTCTTCCACTATGCCAACTGCTCATCTGCTGCCTGACCGCTGCGAATACAGTCAATAAGAGAGGACTGGATAGTCAAGGTAGATAAAAGAGGAACTCTACCTCGAGGGTAAGTCTCAAGATCAAACCTCTGCATCTCAATCTGAAGAGGTTTCTGAATCGTCAAGTGAGCCATCACTGCGACTTTCCTGCTCAAAGCATCCGCAACTACATTAGCTTTACCCGGGTGGTAGCTAATGTCACAATCGTAGTCTTTCACAAGCTCCAACCAACGCCTCTGACGCATGTTCAGCTGCTTCTACGTAAAGAAATACTTGAGGCTCTTATGGTCGGTAAAGATCTGGCACTTCTCTCCATACAGATAGTGCCTCCAAATCTTCAAAGCAAAAACTACGGCCGCTAACTCCAGATCATGGGTAGGGTAATTCTTCTCGTGGATTTTCAGCTGTCGAGAAGCATACGCTATCACTCTCCCATGCTGCATCAAAACTGCACCTAAACCAAGCTTCGAAGCATCGGTATAAAGGACAAACTTGCCGAATCCTGACGGTACAGCCAAAACGGGTGCTGAGATAAGAGCTTGCTTCAAAGTATCGAAGCTCTTCTGACACTCCTCGCTCCACACAAACTTCACATTTTTCTTGGTCAGTGCTGTGAGTGGAACGGCAATGGATGAGAATCCCTGAATGAACTTCCTGTAATATCCTGCTAGCCCAAGAAAACTGCGGATCTCTGATGCATTCTGAGGCACAACCCAATCTCTGACTGCTACAACTTTCGCCGGGTCTACCTCAATGCCACTGCTAGAAACAATGTGGCCCAAGAACGCCACCTTCTCTAACCAGAATTCGCACTTACTGAACTTTGCGAATAGTTTATGTTTCTGCAATGTCTGCAACACTGTGGTCAGATGCCTGCTGTGCTCCTCCCGACTCTTGGAGTAGACGAGAATGTCATCTATGAACACTATCACAAACTGGTCGAGGTACGGCTGAAATACGCGATTCATTAGATCCATGAACATTGCTGGCGCATTCGTCAGACCGAACGGCATCAGAAGGAACTCGTAGTGACCATAACGAGTCCTGAAAGCTGTCTTTGAGACATCAGAATCTCTCACCCTCAACTGGTGATAACCGGAACGCAGATCTATCTTGGAGAAAATCGAAGCTCCCTGCAACTGGTCAAACAGATCCTCAATCCTCGGCAGTGGGTATTTATTCTTCACTGTAACCCTGTTCAACTCCCGATAGTCAATGCAAAGCCTCATCGAGCCATCCTTCTTTTTCACAAATAAGACTGGTGCGCCCCATGGAGAAAAGCTCGGGCGAATGAACTCCTTGTCGAGAAGTTCCTGGATCTGCTTCTTAAGCTTTGCCATCTCTGTCGGTGCTAGTCGGTACGGCGCTTTGGATATCGGAGCCGTACCTGGCATAAGCTCAATGGAAAACTCCACCTCTCTCTCGGGTGGCATACCAGAGACGTCTTCGGGAAAAACGTCTAAGAAATCTCTGACAATCGGAACATCTGAAGCTGACTGGCTGGGTTCCTCGGGGACATATAAAAAGGTCGCTAGAAATCCCCGACACCCTCTATGCATGAGCTTCCTAGCCTGAACATAAGGAATAATGCGCGGTAAAGGAAAGTACCTGTCCGGATCAAATAAGAACTGCTCCATTCCAGGCGGTCGGACAAGAACGGATCTCCGCTGGAAGTCTATCAACACTCTGTTCCTCAATAGCCAGTCCATCCCTAGGATGATGTCAAATTCCGGCATCGGTAGCACGATCAGATCCGCGTAAACAAGATTACCGTGCAGCTCAAGGTCTATATCTCGGATAACATTGGTAGCTGCCATCTCCTCGCCTGACGGCAACACTACTGAAAAGGCTGTATCTAGCCCAATGGTCTGGATCTTGAGAAAGTTTGCAAAGACCTCCGAAATAAATGAGTGAGTGGCCCCTGAATCTATCAAGGCCTTGGTAGCGGAACCAGATATAAAAATTCTCCCTGTCAACAACATAATCTCCGGGTTGGTTTCCGCGGCATGGAGAGCAAAAACTCTGCCTTGGGTAGGCAGATTCCTCTGAGGACACTGCAGCAACATGTGGTCTGGACTGCCACACTTAAAACACTTTCCTGAGCCAGCCATACATGCTCCAGGATGGCGACGTGAGCACCTGGGACAAACTGGGTGCTCCTGAGTCCTCGGGGCTGGGCGTCCCCGCTGCTGCTGCTGCTGCTGCTGGCCTCGGTTCCTGGGCGGTCCATGAAAAGGCCTCTTATTCTGCTGCTGATGCTGATGAGGAGGAGGGCGGTGCGGTGCCTGGACTGGGCGCTTGCCCTGGCGATCCCTCTTGATATCCCGCAGATCCTGCTCTGCGGCTAAGGCCTTGGAGACGGCAACCTCATAAGTAGCAGGGTCAGATACCCTAACATCCCGGCGCAAGATCGGCCGTAAACCCACCAGGAAGTGCATCAGCTTGGCTCTGGCATCATTCGCGATCAGGGGCACAAAGTGACAGCCCCTCTCGAACTTACGGATAAACTCCGTAACCGACATATCCCCCTGTCTCAGACTCATGAACTCGGTGGTCAGCCTGGTGCGAACCTCCTCAGCAAAATACTTGGAGTAGAAAACCTCCGTAAAGCGGGTCCAAGAAAGTGTAGCCAATGTCAGGGCTACCGAAGCTCCTTCCCACCATAAGCGGGCGTCTCCAGTGAACAGGTAGGTGGCACATCGGACTCGGTCTGCATCCCCCAGCTCCATAAAATCGAAGATAACCTCGAGGGATTTGATCCATCCCTCGGCAACCATGGGGTCAGATGCCCCAGAGAATTCCTTCGGGCGCATCTTCATGAATCGCTCATACACAGCCTTGGGCCCTGTCGGCCTGGCTGTGGCTGTGGCTGCGGCTGCGGCTACGGCTGCGGCATTGCCCCCCGCAAACTGTGCGAAAAACTGTGCCATCCCAGCTAACATCTGGGCACTCATGTCCGGTGGGGGCGGTGGAGGAGGTGGTAGGTCTCCCTCTGGTCTATGCTCCTCTCTCCTCTCGGCGAGGCTCCACCTCTCTGTTGCGCTCTAAAATGCGTCTAGGGGGCATACTGTTCCAACATAACCCATACGTAACTAACATGCATAATTCCATAATTTATTTTAAATGAACCCTGAAATACTGAAAATCTGGAAGCATGCTGACAAAATAATTCATGCTTTAACTGAAATACTGAACAAAATGCTGAACTGAAAAACTTACAGACCAAAGGCGTGGCTTCGTGAGCTTCTCGCGGTCAGTAGTAGTGAAACCCTATACAGAACCACCGCTCTGATACCAACTGTGAGGAGCCTAAAACTCCTTTCTTGAAAATTTGCGGAAAATTAAAAATTTTTCTTTTTAAAAGAACTTAAATGGCCTCATTCATAAAATCACTGGGGAATCAAGTTCAATGTTTAAAATAATAGCAGCGGAAGAAAATAAAGTTTTGCCAACAATAACTATTTAAAAATTATCCAACAACTGATAAAAATTGTTTGCAGAATAAAATAACAACTGCTGCACTGAGGTCCTCGGGTGCCACTACTGCCGACCCAAGCTGGCTCACTGGTCCCCGCCCTCGGCCCTGGCCTCATCAGTACCTACAACAATCAAGTCTAGTGAGCCTAAAGACTCAGCATGCATAAATCGCATCTAACGAGTAAAAATCTGAATTTAAAATATGCATGGGATAAAATATCATGTCATGAGGCATGCTGAAAATAATCTGTACTGAGCAATTATAATACGTGCATAACTGAACTGATAATCACAATAAAAATATTTGCTCCTTGGAGCCTGTACTGAAATAACTGATAAAATTTTCTGTTGAGATTATGTTTTACGCCTGTGGCCACTGCACTAAGCTGAACTGATCGGTAACTGGCTACCGGGGAGGCTGAAACTGAACATAGCTGGCTGGTCACTGGCGACCGTATAAAATAACACTCCCACATAGTGAATGAACCACAAGCCATATCGCATAAATCTCAAAAATAATCATTTTCTATTTAATGCACATAAAATAATTAACTGGCGTAATGAAAATTCCTGTAATTTTACCAAATGGATTGGATTCGATCATTCCCAGGCTCGCTGCAACCTAACTGTGCCATGAAAAATATGCAATAGCTTAAACATGACCAACTATGCAATTTACGTTCAAAAGATGCGACTATGACGCCTAATGACTTCGCATTTAATCATGACTCCGAGCCAACCTGAACCGACACTGAACCGACGTATAGTCATGATTAAAATACGCTGAAAAATCATAAAATAATGCTCCTAAAATGATAGGGTCGAAATCTAGGTGGAATGGAGGCCAAAACACGAAACGCTCTTTCGAGAGTCAATTTGGTACATTGCACCGTAAATTGTCGTACGACCTCGAAAATGATCCAAATGACAAACGGTCGAAAACATGACCTTCCCAACTCAATGAGGCACTGTCCAGTCCAAGGCCATGGGCTAAAAGCCAACCAAGAACTCAAACGAGCCTTCTAAACGACACAGCAACCTGCTGTAATTTCCAGCAGCTGCGCAACTACAAGACTTGCATTGGTTTCGAGACTATCGGCCATTAGGGGCGTGAACCACCAACTAGAGACTCTTACCAACATCCCAAGGAATGATTTGAACCATGGCTAAGGGCCCTAGGCCAGCCACAATCCACATCACACAAAAACTCAACCGAAGGGTCCAACCGAGAGCAACGTGCGTGCGTGTGTAGTGTTTATGCTATGATCGATGTCTCGTGTCGTTCCAATGGCCATTTGATTGACCATGGCACGATCTAGACATCTAGGAGCATGATATGAACCGTGGCTAAGGGCCATAGGCCAACCAAGATCCATACCAAGCAACAAAAGAACGAACCAAAAGCTGAACAAACGAAGAAGCCGAAGGGGTATAGGGGCTGTTTTGACGTTTTTATTAAAAACCGATGAACCATGGACCAAGCCACCAAAAGGGCAACTTAGTCACGTCTTAGACTTGCTAGGGAAGTGATCCAACCATGGCTATAGGCCCTTGGGGCAGCCAAGATCAGATCCTTCCTCCATGACAACAAACTGAATTTTTCGAACACAAATCTGCGCCTATGGGAACTTGCTGTCATTCTGAATTTCCAGCAAGAATGGGGCTGGTTTGAATGGACCAACATGGTCCTAATGCATCCTACTACATGTATATAAGCCGCCTTGGGAGCCTGGAGTCGATCCAATACCTGAAACTCACAAACCAAAAGAAATCGTGAAGCTTGCCAAGGAAATCGAAAATTCTGCATGTGTGGTTTCAAAATATTTTGACATGGATCTCGATTTTTACTTGAATAAACATGATCATGTACTGAAAAATAAATGATAATATGACTTGATTGAGGTTTGAAAGAAATCTAGACATGCCTGGTTTCGTTTTGAAAGAAAACGAACGAAACAACGACGACGCGGCACGGAGGAGGTGGAGCGCTTCTCTTTTCTACCTTACCTTGCTCTCGATTTTTCTCTCTTCTTTTTGGCTAGGTACCTCACGATTTTTCTACTGAAAATGAGTGTGAATTCAATCTGAATTTTCGAAAAGGAGAGGGGGGGAAAAATGGTTATGAGGGGTGAGGAGAAGGGTGCACAATATAAGGAAGAATCAAGACCAAGTCCACTCCCCTTTGAATTTTAAATTTTGAATTGATATCAAATGAGTTGGTGGATGCTTCTAGGAGGTAGTGGCTGAAATTTTGCTTATTTTTTAGTCTAGGATATGTCCATTAATTAATTAAATTGTGCTCCCAAAAAATCCTAGAATTATCCTACTAATTACATGCAAAGAATTGGTCAAAGTTGATGAGTTGGAAAATGAATCTTCTAGCACTAAGGGTGGCCGAAAAATGCATGATAAAATAAAGGGGAATGTTGATTATCTAGTCAACTAATAATCCTTGAAAGCCTTACTAATCCTTTAAATAATTTTAGTGAGCTAACCCCTTAATTTAATAACTTAAATGAGTTCTTTTCTTAATCACCTCAAATAATTAAATTACATCCTCAAACCTCCCTTTCTAACTTAAATGAACTTGGTTGCTAGCTAAATTAACTTCTGGAAATATTTCTCGAATCTTAAATTCTACCTCAAAACTCCGACTCCGGTCCGGCCTCACTGAAATAACTGAAATGCTAAAATCAAACTACTGAACTGAAATAATAAATAATTAACTTCAAACAAATGCATTTAAAATAATCATGCAATGAAGTCAATTAAATTTAAAAATCTAGAATTATGCATGGCTTATACGTCTACTGATTTACGGGTTCTACAAACTGTGTTTCCATCCGAGTTTCTGTCTCATCCATCTGATCCGTCGAGGTACTACCCAATACTCGAATTCTTCTTGGAGGTATATCTAATTACCACAAGGGTTAGTACCACATGAGATAAATCAATCTCAATCCCTTCCTGATCAGCTTACCTTCTGATCAAGAATTGGTTCTGATTCATTTTCAAATTAAACACATTACCAAATCAACCCAGGTATTCAGGTAACATGTATTTAAAAGCAGTAAACATAATATCATGCTAGCATACACAATGTAATTCTACATTATAAGTAAATCACATGCTAGCAATCACATGCAGGAAGGAAAACTCAATCTACCCCGCTCACTCTCTTCTATCTCAATCTCAAGAACCTACAGTTCTAGAACCTACTGTTCTGGAACCTAATGCTATGATACTACCTGTTGTGGGGACCCGGACGCTAATTCTTTCCTTAATCGTCTTTAGGAATAATTCAAACAATTATAATAAACAGGGTCTAAATTTTTTTTTTTAAAATACAAAGCGGAAACGTAATGTAATTCAATTCAAATTACATATTAAACATAAACATATAAATCTTGTATTATCTACAAGAATTCAACAAGGTTCAACTATATATCAGTGCTGAATCCTAAGTTGCTTCGAAGCCCGGATCTCCGAGCTATCTAGTTCAGCCTCTTTCTCTTCTTGACCCTGATCCTATCCCACCTGTTGCCATGCACACATACAAACAAGACAATAGCCGGATAACTCCGGTGAGAATCACATTCTCAGTATAAATCATGTATACATGCAATCATAAAAACAATATAACAGCAAATAACGGATATTTCGAACATGTATCCAATCAGAATATAAATCCATATCAAGAATAAATCCTATTCTAAACATGTACCATCATCAGGAACATAAATCGATATGTACCATATTCAGGAACATAATCAACATAAATCAATATAACTGACAATTAGACTCATGACTCCACATTTTAGACTAGACTCAATCCTAGCCTAGGGATCCCGGTTTCCAGATGTGGTATTCCTATATCGACCAACAGTAATAGAAAAGACTCCAGTTCTATCTACGTCCATAGGGTATCGATCACCAGTAATAGAAGAAGCTCGGATTCTATCCACATCGATATAGTATTGATCACCAGTAATAGAAGAAACTTCGATTCTATCCACATCGATATGATATCGATCATCAGTAATAGAAGAGTTACGATTCTATCCACATCGATACAGTACCGATCACCAGTAATAGAAGAAGCTACATTTCTATCCACATCGATAGCCAAACATCCGGTGACAGACTTTGGCACTATCGCCAATACACTATCTTGTGACATCGTGCAATGTGCCTGTGGCGATCCCACCACTATCAGGCACTTCTGTCACAAGATTATTCGTTTAATACCTGCTGTCTATAAATCAAGAGAACAAGTACATCAATCAAATCAATACAATAAGGTAAAGTATGTGATTTAGGGAAACTCGAGCCAAACCTCACTCGAGTTGTGCAATCCCAACTCAACATTAATTTACACCTTTATCATCTCGGTCCGACGAAGACGAAGTATTGAAGTCAACTCTTTCCATACCCAATCTGATAATGACAATCGAATAGATACAATATCAGTATATAACTCAGTTCAAAACCTGTTCTTATTAATACTCAAATCAAAACATAATCTGATCAATGCTAATCGACAAATGATACCACAATACCATCTCAACCAATACCGAGTCTGATCAATATCAATTTACGGATGTTTCGACGGTATAACAATACAGTCTCGATAACCCCGTCAATTCCAACACCACAGATATAATACCAGAACTCATAATCAATATCGGTGCAACTCATAATTTCAATAACAATACAAATCTGATATCGAATCTCAATTAATCAATTCCAAAAATCATAACAATTACATAACCAGTCCGTTCTTTAATCGGACTTCGATTATACGATGTCAACTGTATCAGAAACACCATATATGATTCCTATTCAATTCTAACAACATCATAATTTCAAACGACATCAAAACGTAACAAAACTTACGCCCAGTTGTAGCTGTCGTCGCTAGAAGCACGGTGCTGTACTTAGATTTAAAATCAGACTGACGGAATTTGCGTGACGTTCAATTTTCACACATCAGGAACTTGGAGCTTCGGTTTCTTTCTTCTTTCATTCTGAATGATTGACGTTGCTTATATATATATATATACATGCGTTGCTTACGGTTATGGCAAGTGGTTTGTTGCATGTTCTGCACGTCGCGCGCATATGCGCGCACAAAGTCGCGCATATGCGCCGGTTGTTCGGACCAGCATTTCATCTTCTCGCGCATATGCGCCAATCACTTCCACGCATATGCGCCGAACATTCTGTCCATCACGCGCATGTGCGCCATCTACGTCGCGCATATGCGCCGAACTCTCTGGAATTCTCCCTTGGCTTCTCGCATGGCTCGCGCATATGCGCGCCTCCGCCGCGCATGTGCGCCGAACTCTCTGGACGTTCCGCGCATGTGCGCGTATTGAGGTCGCGCATGTGCGCCCAACTCTCTGGACCCCTCGTGCATATGCGCGATTCTAAGTCGCGCATGTACGCGCATGGTTCTGTCTTCCTCGCGCATGTGCGCCCATACATGTCGCGCATGTGCGCGGGGGACTCTTCTTGCACCTCATGTCAAATCTTTTTTTGGCTCTCCCTGGTCTGATCTTTTCTGTCTATAATCATATCAATTAATCAATAAATCATTTCAGATTAATCTCGGATTACGGTAATTAAAATCACGGGCCTTACATGGTTCATGTGTGTGCATCAATTGCTTCAACTCACTTTTTTGGGCCATATATGATTCCTTTTTGGCCTCTTTCCTCTCATTTTCTTTCCCCTCATTTTATTTCCTTTCTTTTTCCTTTTGTATGGCTATCTCACCTTTTTTGTCACTCTTTTTTTCAGTCATTTCATTTTTATTTTCAAAGACCATCTGATGCAAACGTGGTTGATCAAGCACCAAAGAAAACATGGGATTCGTTGGAATTGCCCGAAAGACCTATAACGAGGGGACGTAGCAAGAAGTTTAAAGAAGCACTTCAAGGACTCATGATGAACTACCAAGGAGGATCTACAAATTGGATGACTAAATTAGAAGAGGTTGGGAATCATGAGAATAATATTGGAGGTCTTTGGAATGTTATTCAAGTGCAATTGCCGAAGGTCCAGCGCACCCGCGCTAAAGCAGGGACCGCACCCGCGGTCCATGATAATCAAATTTAAGAAAATTTCCCGAAGCTGCACCGCACCCGCGGTCAAATCATTAGCGCACCCGCGGTCTGTTGCCGAAGCTGCACCGCACCCGCGGTCGGAACATCAGCGCACCCGCGGTCTTCACTGCCGTGTCAAACTTGCTAGACAACTTTCTTTATGACTTTTTGCCCTACTTTTTATTATTTTATTGTATTTATATGCATTGTATCAACTAAAAACGTGATCATTCAGAAGTTTAAACATTATTGGAGATTTTCTCTCAATATTCAAGGCTATTTTAGCTTTGGTTCATAACAAAATCAAACTTATCAAAGATTGCATCTTTGTGGCGTTTGTCGATTGTTTTTTCGCTCGGATTGTCAAAACAAGATCTTTGAAGGTTCGTTTGAAATTCAATTGTTTTATCGTTGATATTTGTTGCTAAGTTTTAATCGCTTAGAGGTGAATATCACAAATCGTTACTTGTTTCAAAAGATCGGGACAACATAATCGATCCTTGTTTGTTATTGAACTGAGGGTATGATTTCGATATTCGTGCTTGCTTTTCATTCGTACGAGGTTTCGTATCATTTGGTATCAGAGCTTTGGCTCATTGAAATTCAAGTAAGTATCTTGTTCTTAATTTTCAGATCTGTCTAAAATTTTGTTCTGTTATCAGATCTATGGTATCCTTTCATTTCTTTTGTCAAATTTTTCTATATATATATAAAAAATATATCTAAGAAAAGAAAAATATAAATTTCATTCTGTTATCAGATATGTGTTATTCCTTCGTTTCTGTTTTCAGATCTGTGTAATCCTTTGTTATGTTTTCAAATCTGTGTTATTCTAGTGTTCTTGGCTTTGTGCAATCCAAGTGAGACAGTTGCAAGTGTTACGAGTTGAATCTTGATAGTTTGGTATACAAATATAAAGATTGATCACATCTTTGAGAGAACTATCACATTCGAGTGAAAATATTTGAGTGCGAGTGTTATTTCTTTGGAGTGATTGTGAGAATATGGGTGAGGAACATCTTTTATTTCTACTAACATTTTCTTGCAGGTACAAAATCTGAAAGTAAAATGGAGAAGGAAGTAGGAGAAAGTTCGAACCAGGGGTTGTCTAAGGTTCAAATGGAGGCGTTATTTGGGCATTTTAGTAGAATGATGAGGGCCGAATTGGATCCTTTATATGAGAGGTTGGATAGGCTTGAAGTTAGCACTAGTGAAAATAAATCTAAACCTAAAGGTTTGGGTACAGTCGAAGAAGAAGAGGATGATTATGAATTAGGAGTAGAAGACGAGAGTCAAAACGAGAACTGGGGTAGGAGCGGAAGAGGTAGAGGATTTGGTAGGGGAAGAAGAGAAGCCTTACGGGGTAGGTACGATGATGGGAATAAGGAATATAATAACATAGGTAGCATTAAGATGAAAATTCCGTCGTTCCATGGTAAGTCGGATCTAGAGGCTTATTTAGAATGGGAAAAGCGAGTTGAATTCGTGTTTGATAGTCACCATTATTCCGAACAAAAGAAGGTTAGGTTGGCCGTGGTTGAATTTGTTGATTACGAACTTATTTGGTGGGATCAATTAGTGACCACTAAGAGAAGATGCAATGAGAGGCCTATAGAAACTTGGGCTGAGATGAAGAGCGTAATGAGGAAGAGGTTTGTACCAAATTACTACTATAGAGAAATGTTTAAGAAGTTACAAACTTTGAGACAGGGTGTGAATAGTGTTGAGGACTACTATTAAGATTGGAAGTAGTCATGATTAGAACAAATATAGATGAGGATAGTGAGGCTACTATGGCTCGTTTTCTGTGTGGTTTGAACAGGGAAATTCAAGACCAAGTGGAGCTTAGACATTACTTGGATCTAGATGAAATGGTGCAGATGGCGATAAAAGTGGAGCAACAACTCAAGAGGAGAGGAGTTGGCCGTACCACACAATATGGGAATACATCAAAACCTTGGTGTTCCAACGTTGTAAACGTGAAGAAAGCAAGGTAGTGGTCAAACCCAAAGTTGACATTAAACATGAGGCGCCTAAGCAAGGAGTGCAAGGTAAACTTGAAACTACTATTAATCGTTCTAGAGATATTAAATGTTTTAGGTGTCAAGGATTTGGCCATATTGCTAGCCAATGTCCCAATAAAAGAGTGATGGTGTTGAATAATTATGGGGAGTATGAATCTCATAGTGAGGGAGATGATGGAGAGGATGAAGATGAGATGCCTGCATTAGAGGATCCTGATGAGGGATATGAGGCAGTTGTGGGCGAAGCATTAGTGACTAGGCGTATAATGAGTACCCAAGTCAAGGAAGAAGAAACTAACCAAAGGGAAAACTTATTCCATACTAGGTGTTTTGTCAATGGCAAGGTTTGCAATCTTATTATAGATGGAGGAAGTTGTACCAATGTTGTTAGTTTTGAGATGGTTGAAAAATTGAGCTTGCCTACTTTGAAACATCATCAACCATATAGGCTACAGTGGTTGAATGACTGTGCTGAAGTGAAAGTGAACAAACAAGTCTTGGTTGCGTTTTCGATTGGGAAGTATATTGATGAGGTGTTATGTGATGTGGTGCCAATGCATGCTTGTCATATTTTGTTAGGGAGACCATGGAAATATGATAGGCAAGTGACACATGATGGGTTTAAAAATAGATATTCTTTTGTACTCAAGAAAGAACCCATTGTTTTACTTCCTTTGTCCCCAAAACAAATCATGGAAGACCAACGACAAAAGAAAAAAAGAGATGAGGCCGAAAGAAAGAGTGATATGAAACAATTGTTGCACGCACATGATACACTTGTGTTGATTATTTACAAAGAGATTCTCTTTAACACAAGTGATATAGTCGGAAATCTTCCGAGCATTGTTGTTTCACTTTTGCAGGAGTTTGATGATATATTTCCGGAGGAGCTACCTCAAGGAATACTCATAAGAAAGATGGATCATGGCGAATGTGTGTAGATTGTAGGGCAATCAATAATATAACCATCAAGTATAGGCATCCCATACCTAGACTAGATGATATGTTAGATGAGTTGCATGGTGCATGTATTTTTAGTAAGATTGATTTAAAAAGTGGTTATCACCAAATTAGAATGAGGGAAGGTGATGAGTGGAAAACGGCATTTAAAACCAAATATGGGTTATATGAGTGGATGGTCATGCCTTTTGGCTTAACTAATGCTCCTAGTACCTTTATGAGGTTGATGAATCATGTTTTGCGTGCTTACATAGGAAAATTTGTTGTGGTTTATTTTGATGATATTCTTGTGCATAGCAAAGATTTAGAAGAGCATGTTGAGCATTTGAGACTTGTACATACAACACTTAGGGCTGAACATTTATATGCTAATCTTAAGAAATGTGATTTTTGTACAAGCAAACTTGTCTTTCTTGGTTTTGTGGTAAGTTCACATGGGATACAAATGGATGAGGACAAGGTAAGTGCTATTCGAGATTGGCCAACGCCTGCTAATGTTAGTCAAGTTCGAAGCTTTTATGGTCTTGCAAGCTTCTATAGGAGGTTTGTAAAAGATTTTAGCACACTGGCGGCACCGATGACGGCAGTGATTAAGAAGAACGTTCCATTCCACTGGGGCGAGGAGCAAGAGAAGTCTTTTAATATTATTAAACAAAAATTAATTAATGCGCCTTTACTTGTTTTGCCTGATTTTTCTAATACTTTTGAAATTGAATGTGATGCTTTAGGTGTAGGTATTGGAGGTGTTTTGATGCAAGGAGGACGACCAGTGGCGTACTTTAGTGAGAAACTCAATGGAGCAGCACTGAACTATCCAACGTATGACAAGGAGTTGTACGCGCTTGTGAGGACTTTGGAGATGTGGCAACACTACTTGAGGCCTAAGGAGTTTGTGATCTATACCGATCATGAGTCTCTAAAGTACCTTAAAGGACAACAGAAACTGAACAAGCGGCATGCTAAGTGGGTGGCATTCATAGGTACATTTCCCTACATAATCAAATACAAACAAGGTAAGGATAATGTAGTGGCCGACGCACTATCACGGATGTACGTACTAATTTCTACCTTGGATTCAAAAATCTTGGGATTTGAATATATGAAAGAATTGTATGCGATGGATGAGGATTTTAAGGAAGTATTTGAAACATGTATGCATGTTCCACATGATAAATTTTATTTGCATAATGGGTTTTTATTTAGAGAAGATAGATTGTGCATTCCTAAGTCATCAATTCGTGAATTACTTGTGAGGGAGGCACATGGTGGTGGTTTGATGGGGCACTTTGGTGTGGCTAAAACTTTAATTTGTTTGCATGAGCATTTTTATTGGCCACATATGAAACGTGATGTTGAACGTGTTTGTGAAAAATGCATTATTTGTAGACAAGCTAAATCTAGAACACAACCACATGGATTGTATACACCACTTCCTGTTCCTAGTGAACCCTGGATTGATATTTCTATGGATTTTGTTTTAGGTTTGCCAAGGACTAAGAAGGGGAGAGATTCAATATTTGTTGTTATTGATAGATTCTCTAAAATGGCACATTTTATTGCTTGTCATAAAACCGATGATGCATCCAACATTGCAGATTTGTTCTTTAAGGAAGTCGTTAGGTTGCATGGTATGCCTAGGGCTATTGTATCTGACCGTGATGTTAAATTTTTGAGTTATTTTTGTAAAACTTTGTGGGCTAAGCTTGGCACTAAACTGTTGTTTTCTACTACATGTCATCCTCAAACGGATGGACAAACTGAAGTTGTTAATAGAACTCTAGGAACACTTTTGCGTGCTATACTCAAAAAGAACTTGAAAAATTGGAAAGAATGTTTGTCATTTGTTGAGTTAGCTTATAACCGTAGCGTGCATTCTACTACGAATTATTCATCATTTGAAATTGTTTATGGTTTTAATCCTTTAACTCCTTTGGATTTGATGTCTTTGCCTGTGAGTGAAAGGTTGTACATGGATGGCAAGAAGAAAGCTGAATTCGTTAGAATTTTGCATGAGAATGTCAAGAATAACATCGAGAGGAAGAATTTACAATATACGATGCAAGCCAACAAGGGGAGGAAAAAGATGGTTTTTGAAAAGGGAGATTGGGTATGGTTGCACTTAAGAAAGGAAAGATTTTCAGAAAAATGACGTTCGAAGCTCTTACCTAGGGGTGATGGACCATTTCAAGTGCTTGAAAAGATTAACGACAATGCCTACAAGACCTACCAGGTGAGTACAATGTCAGTTCTACTTTAAATGTTAGTGATCTTTCGTTGTTTGATGTAGGAGATGATCAAGATTTGAGGACAAATCCTTTTCAAGAAGGGGAGAATGATGCAAACGTGGTTGATTAAGCACCAAAGAAAACATGGGATTCGTTGGAATTGCCCGAAGGACCTATAACGAGGGGACGTAGCAAGAAGTTTAAAGAAGCATTGCAAGGACTCATGATGAACTACCAAGGAGGATCTACAAATTGGATGACTAAATTAGAAGAGGTTGGGAATCATGGGAATAATATTGGAGGTGATGTTAATCTTTGTACGACGAATAGCAAACACGATTAAAATCAAATCGCGCCCTCAATTCAATAATGAACAAAGAATCGTTGTTGTCCCGTTCTTTTGAATAAAGTGTGTGTGTTGTGATTTTCACCATTAAACTAGGAAAAGTCTAGCAACAAATAATCACGAGATAAACAACCGAGATTATAACGAACCTTCGAAGAACAAGTCGACGACAATCCGCACAAGCACGATCGACAAACACCACAAAGTTAAAAACTTTGATAAGTTTGATTTTTGTTTGACAAAGCAAAAGCTTTAATTGTTTGAGAGAAATCTCAAGAACAATGATAAAATATCAATAAGAATTTGAAAAGTGTGTAAAATTTCGTCCAAAACATATTTATATGTCAAAAAGATATCAAAAATCTAGTCTCCAAAATAATTAAAATTCTAGAAAGGAAAATATTATCGCGCAGCCGTCTCAGACACGGACCCCGTGTAGACCTCCGTGTACGGGTCCGTGTACTCTCGGAAAAATCATCTTCAGCTTGAAACAAGGGGCACGGACCCCGTGTCCACCTCCGTGTATGGGTCCGTGTACACTCGGTCTTCGCAAATATCATAGGACACGGACCCCGTGTACTGGTCCGTGCTCGGGTCCGTGTAGACTCTGGAATTCTTCATCCTCGGCTGTAAATGACACGGACCCCAAGTGCAGGTCCGTGTACACGTCCGTGTAGTCTCGGCCATCTCCAACAATGCTTGAATGATATTCCTTTGGCCTCCCGACGTACTCCCATGCATCACGACCCCTTCATGCTTGCTCATGACTCCTTGTAGTGCCTCCTTGAACTTTTTTAGTCGTCCCCTCGTGACTGGTCCCTCCGGCAACTCTAAAGGATCCCACGCTTTCCTTGGGACTTGACCTTCCGTGTTCACATCATCCTCCCCTTCTTGAAAAGAATTTGTCCTCAAATCTAGTTCGTCACCTACATCAAACAACGACAAGTCACTAGCATTAAAAGTAGAACTCACGTTATACTCACCTGGTAGGTCGAGTTTGTATGCGTTGTCATTGATCCTTTCAAGGACTTGAAATGGTCCATCGCCCCTAGGTAGTAGCTTTGAACGTCGCTTCTCCGGGAACCTTTCCTTCCTTAAGTGTAGCCACACCCAATCTCCCTTCTCAAATATCACCTTCTTCTTCCCTTTGTTGGCTTGCTTGGCATATTGCTCATTTTTCTTCTCAATGTTGACCTTGACCTTTTCATGCAACGCCCTAACAAATTCAGCCTTCTTTTTGCCGTCCATGTTCAACCTTTCACTCACAGGTAAAGACATCAAATCCAATGGAGTCAAAGGATTAAAACCATAAACAATTTCAAATGGCGAATAATTTGTAGTATGATGCACGCAATGATTATAAACAAATTCAACAAATGGCAAACAGTTCTCCCAATTCTTTAAGTTCTTTTTAAGAATGGCACGCAACAGTGTTCCTAAAGTTCTATTAATGACTTCAGTTTGTCCATCCGTTTGAGGATGACAAATAGTAGAAAACAACAATTTTGTGCCAAGTTTAGCCCATAACGTCTTCCGAAAGTAACTTAAGAATTTAACATCGCGATCAGAAACAATAGTCCTAGGCATGCCATGCAACCTAACGACCTCTCTAAAGAACAAATCCGCAATGTTAGATGCATCATCAGTCTTGTGACTGCGCCATCTTTGAAAATCTATCAACAACAACAAATATTGAATCCCTCCCCTTCTTAGTCCTAGGCAACCCCAAAACAAAGTCCATAAATATGTCAATCCAAGGTTAACTAGGGACAGGAAGTGGTGTATACAAACCATGTGGTTGTGTTCTAGATTTAGCTTGCTTACAAGTTATGCACTTATCACAAACACGTTCAACATCACGCTTCATATGTGGCCAATAAAAATGTTCATGCAAAGCATTCAAAGTCTTCGCAACACCAAAGTGTCCCATCAAACCACCCCCATGTGCCTCCCTAACAAGTAACTCACGAATTGATGATTTAGGGATGCACAACCTATCCTCTCTAAACAAGAAACCATGATGCAAATAAAATTTATCATGTGGACCATGCATACAAGTTTCAAACAAACTCTTAAAGTCCTCATCTAGCACATACAATTCTTTCACATGCTCAAACCCCAAAATTTTAGATTCCAAGGTAGAGATTAGTACGTACATCCGTGATAGTGCGTCGGCTACGACATTTTCCTTACCTTGTTTGTATTTGATGACGTAGGGGAATGTTTCAATGAATGCCACCCACTTGGCATGCCGCTTGTTCAACTTCTGTTGCCCCTTAAGGTGCTTTAGAGACTCGTGATCCGTATGAATCACAAACTCCTTAGGCCTCAAGTAGTGCTGCCACGTTCCTAGGGTCCTCACAAGTGCGTAGAACTCCTTATCATACGTGGGATAGTTAAGCGCTGCTCCATTGAGCTTCTCACTAAAGTATGCCACCGGCCGCCCTCCTTGCATCAACACTCCACCAATACCTACACCTGATGCATCACATTCAATTTCAAAAGTATTAGCAAAATCAGGTAAAACAAGTAAAGGAGCATTAATTAATTTTTGCTTAATAAGATTAAAAGACTCCTCTTGCTCCTCGCCCCGATGGAATGGAACGTTCTTCTTGATTACCGCCGTTATCGGTGCTGCCAATGTGCTAAAATCCTTTACAAACCTCCTATAGAAGTTTGCAAGTCCATGAAAACTTCGGACTTGACCAACAGTAGTAGGCGATGGCCAATCTCGAATAGCACTTACCTTGTCTTCATCCACTTGTATCCCCTCTGAGCTTACCACAAAACCAAGAAAGACAAGTTTGCTTGTACAAAAATCACATTTCTTTAAGTAAGCATATAGATTTTCAGCCCTTAGTGTGATTAACACAAGTCTCAAGTGATTAAAATGCTCATCAAAGTCTTTGCTATATACTAGGATATCATCAAAGTAAACAACAACAAATTTTCCTATGTATGCACGCAAGACATGGTTCATTAACCTCATAAAAGTGCTAGGAGCGTTAGTCAAGCCGAAAGGCATGACCGGATACTCATATAACCCATACTTGGTTTTAAAAGCCGTTTTCCACTCATCACCTTCTCTCATCCTAATTTGGTGATAACCACTCTTCAAATCAATTTTGCTAAAGATACAAGCACCATGTAATTCATCTAACATATCATCTAGCCTAGGTATGGGATGCCTATACTTAATGGTTATGCTATTGATTGCCCTACAATCTACACATATACGCCATGAGCCATCTTTCTTAGGAACTAATAAAACAGGTACCGCACAAGGTGACATGGACTCACGCATAAAACCCCTATCTAACAACTCACTTACCTGCTGTTGAAGCTCCTTCGTCTCCTCTGGATTGCTCCTATAAGCTGGACGATTTCGCAATGCACTCCCAGGCACCAAATCAATTTGGTGTTCAATACCCCTCAAAGGCGGTAGTCCTTGAGGTAGCTCCTCCAGAAATATATCATCAAATTCCTGCAATAGTGAAATAACAATGCTCGGAAGGGAACCGGCTATATCACTTGTGTTAAAGAGGATCTCTTTATAAAGAATTAACACAAGTGGTTCATGTGTGTGCAACAAGTGTTTCAACTCACTTTTTTGGGCCATATATGATTTCTTTTTGGCCTCTTTCCTCTCATTTTCTTTCCTCTCTTTTTCTTCCCTCTCATTTTTCTTTTGTATGGCTATCTATCTCTTTTTATCACTCTTTTTTTCAGCCATCTCATTTTTGTTTTCAAAGGCCATCTCACTTTTTAGTTCACTCTTTTTTTCGGCCTCATCTCTCTTCTTTTTTTTTAAATGGTCCTCCAACACTTGCTTTGGGGACAATGGAAGTAAAACAATGGAATCTTTCTTCATCATAAATGAATACCTATTCTTGTACCCATCATGTGTCACCCGCCTATCATATTGCCAAGGTCTACCCAACAAGATATGACATGCATGCATGGGTACCACATCACACAAAACCTCATCCACATACTTCCCAATAGAAAAAGTCACCAACACTTGTTTGTTCACCTTCATCTCCGCACAATCGTTCAACCATTGAAGCCTATATGGTTGGGGATGCTTTAATGTAGGTAAACCCAATTTTTCAGCCATCTCACTACTAGCCACATTGGTACAACTCCCCCCATCTATGATTAAATTGCAAACCTTTTGATTTAAAAAACACCCAATATGGAACAAGTTTTCTCTTTGGTTAATCTCCTCCTCCTTGACTTGGGCACTCATGATACGCCTAGTCACTAGTGCTTCACCTACAACCGCCTCATATCCCTCATCGGGATCCTCTAACGCAGGTATCTCATCATTATCGTCTTCCCCCTCACTTTGAGACTCATACTCACCATATTCATTCAAAATCATCACTCTTTTATTAGGACACTCACTAGAAATATGACCCAACCCTTGAAACCTAAAACATTTAACATCTCTAGATCGATTAGAAGGAGTTTCAGAATTACCTTGTACTCCTTGCTTAGGCGCCTCTTGTTTGGTCTCAAATTTGGGCTTGGTCACCACCTTATTCTCATCACGCTTCACCGCATTTGATCTCCAAGAAGATGATGAACCCCCAGTTTGATTGGTGCGGCCAACTCCACGCCTTTTGAGTTGTTGCTCCACTTTTATGGCCATTTGCACCATCTCGTCTAGATCCAAGTAGTGCCTAAGCTCCACTTGATCTTGAATTTCCCTGTTTAATCCACAAAGAAAACGTGCCATGGTCGCCTCACTATCCTCCTCAATGTTTGCCCTAATCATGACTACTTCCATCTCCTTATAGTAGTTCTCAACACTATTCACCCCTTGCATTAAAGTTTGTAATCTCTTAAACATCTCCCTATAGTAGTGATTGAGCACAAACCTTTTTCTCATCACTCTTTTCATCTCATCCCAAGACTCAATAGGTCTCTCATTATACCTCCTTCTAGTGGTCACTAATTGATCCCACCAAATAAGAGCATAGTCTAAGAATTCCACCACCGCCAACCTCACCTTCTTTTGTTCGGAGTAGTGGTGACACTCAAACACAAACTCTACCCTCTTTTCCCACTCTAAGTACGCCTCCGGGTCAGACTTCCCATGGAACGATGGAATTTTCATTTTAATGCTACCCATGTTACCATCTTCCCTACTCCCATCATATCTACCCCGTACAGCTTCTCTGCTACCTCTACCGAATCCTCTACCTCTTCCATTCCTACCCCAATTTTCATTTTGACTCTCCTCGTCTCCTCCCAAATCATATTCCTCCTTTTCTTCTCCTCTACCCAAATCTTTAGACTTAGCCTTACCCCCACTAGTACCAACTTCAAGCTTATCCAATCTTTCATATAACGACTCCATTTGGGTCATCATCATCTTACTAAAATGCCCAAACAATGCCTCCATTTGAACCTTAGACAACCCCGGGTTCGAACTATCTCATTTTCTTACTTTTTGTGCCCTTGATTCAAGCATCTTGGTGGATTTTTGTGGTGAGATTAAGGTTCTTGTGGGTTCAAAGAGCTAAGGTAAGCTTCTGGTTTAGTTTGTTTTTGATTATGGTGTTGGAGATGATATGGGTTTGGTGATGGTGTTAATTTTATGGGTTTATTGGTGGTGTTGTTGGATTATTGAGATGTTGATGGTGTTATATATGATTTATTGTGTAGGTTGTGTACCAAGGGTTTATGTTGAAGGTGTTCTTGTTGGTTGTAAGTGGAATCTCATTCTTGTGCTCACATGATAGTATATGTATTGTGTTTCAATGGTTTTAACATGTTATTCCCTTTCATTTGATCCATATTAGGTATTGAATTACTTGATTGTATATTTGAGACAATTGAATGTCTCAATTGTGAAAAAGGGAATACAAGAGAAAAGAGTTTATAAAGGGTTTGGTTAAATGCCCCAAAGAGAGTTTAAAATGATTTATGAATTGATAGATACATAGTCATAGATTGCATGCAATTAGTTGATCAACGACCATAGGCTTATATCCCTCAGAGTTATCGATTTATATCGATGGGATATAGGTACAGAGACAAAGATACTATATAGATATCAATCCAACAGAGAAAAGAGAAATACCATCTTATTGTTATATTATTGCTATGTTATTCATGATTCAGAGTTGATGGTATTTAATGTTTTTAAAGCCATGTTTTACAGAGTATGCTATGTACATTGCTATGTAAGAGTTCCACTTGCTGAGTTTTACACTCATTTCAGTTATTCATGTGATGCAGATAAGAGCGACGAACCAGGACGTTGATTGAAGCCGGGGTCATATGCATATAGAGATGGAAGGAAGTGGCAGATTATTTTGTTATACATGATCAAAATGATATTTTGTATTTTGACGCAACACTTTTTGGATCTTGTATATTCTTTTGATTGTATATATATTGGAAATGTATTTTGAATCCTTCCTCCCTTTAAAGAAAAATTTTAAATTCCGCTGTTATTTTATAAAATGGGTCAGAGGTGTCACAAAAGCAGGGACCGCACCCGCGGTCCATGATAATCAAATTTAAGAAAATTTCTTGAAGCTGCACCGCACCCGCGGTCAAATCATTAGCGCACCCGCGGTCTGTTGCCGAAGCTGCACCGCACCCGCGGTCTTCACTGCCGTGTCAAACTTGCTAGACAACTTTCTTTATGACTTTTTGCACTACTTTTTATTATTTTATTGTATTTATATGCATTGTATCAACCAAAAACGTGATCATTTAGAAGTTTAAACATTATTGGAGATTTTCTCTCAATATTCAAGGCTATTTTAGCTTTGGTTCATAACAAAATCAAACTTATCAAAGATTGCATCTTTGTGGCGTTTGTCGATTGTTTTTTCACTCGGATTGTCAAAAAAAGATCTTTGAAGGTCCGTTTGAAATTCAATTGTTTTATCGTTGATATTTGTTGCTAAGTTTTAATCGCTTAGAGGTGAATATCACAAATCGTTACTTGTTTCAAAAGATCGGGACAACATAATCGATCCTTGTTTGTTATTGAACTGAGGGTGCGATTTCGATATTCGTGCTTGCTTTTCATTCGTACGAGGTTTCGTATCACCATCTGTAAGGCTTGAGATTTATTAGTCTTCATTGATGTGATATTCGGAAGATATGAGTATGCATGACATGTAATGAGAAGCATTAAATGAGATTATGAAGTGTTGCATGAAATATAGACCGCACCCGCGATAAGGAAAGGACCGCACCCGCGGTTGAGCTCATGGATTGTGGAAGAATTACAGTAGCCTGAGCGCACCCGCGCCTAAAGAAGGACTGAACCCGCGGTGCATGGACAGAAAGTTGAATAGAATTACAGTAGCAACACCGCACCCGCGGTCCCAGAGGTAGCGCACCCGCGGTGCTGCTACAGTGAGGTCAGCGCACCCGCGTAACAGGACTGAGCGCACCCGCGGTCGAAGCTTTCGGAAAAATTGATGTATATCATTACACTGAGCGCACCCGCGGTTATGGAATGAGCGCACCCGCGGTGCAAAGTGCAGCATGAAAAATAAGCCACGTTTCCTGGTGTTGCATGCAGTATATATATAAGAATTGCACGCTTTTCCTTATCAAAATTCAGAAAAGGGTCAAAGCTTTTGAGAGAAAAACCTTACGCCTTTGTAGATTTGTGATTGTAAAAGATCAGCCCGTTAGAATTGTAATCCGATTTCAGTACTGTGTTCCTATCGACGCAGGCTACAACTGGACGTAAGTTTCGTTACGTTTAGACATGATTTGAATTTATGATATTGTCAGAATTGAATATGAATTAGATATGATGTTTCTGCTACAGTAGACATTGTATAACTGAAGTCAGATTAAAGAATAGACTGTTTATGGAATTGTTATGAATTTCAGAGTTGATTTAGTTGAGATTCTATATCAGAGTTGTGTATTATTCAGATTTTGAGTTGTACTGAATTCTGGTATTATATCTGTGATGTTGAGATAGACGGGGTTATCATGACTGTATTGCTATGCCGTCGAAACATCAGTAGATTGATATTGATGAGATTCAGTAATGATTTCGATTGTATCGTGATATTATTGATATGAATTAGATCGTACCTTGTTCAGATATGGATCAGAATATATACCGATTTGAGTATTGATCAGAACAGGTCTTGAATTGAGTTATATACTGATATGGTATTTATATGATTGTCATTATCGGATTTGGATATGGACAGATTGGAATACAAGACTTCATCTTCATCAGACCGAGAAGAGAAAGGTATAAATCGATGTCAATTGGGAGATCGAATTGAGTTAGATTTAACTCGAGTTTCCCTAAATCACATACTTGTATGGTATTGTTTTTATACCTTTGTATTTTAATGAGTATGTTTATTCTATTAAATTAGAAGTAGAAAGCAGAGAGCTATTAAGTAAGAGTCACTGACAGAGGGGTTAGATTTTGACAGACTTGTCACTGACCCATTGCACATTGTCAGAATAGGCTTAGTCTTGGTAGATACGCCAAGGCACTGGACGTTTGGTGTATCGATGTGCTTAAGATACAGATATTGTTCTTATTGTAGATTATTCGATACAGCTAGACCAAAGTCCAGAAATAAGAACGTACCGCCACTGCGACTGGTAATAGTAGGTGGGAGACTTGTTATGTTTTTATTCACCGGGATCCCTAGACTAGATTAGAATGAGAGATGAGTCGAGTCTTAGATATCGAGACTAGAACTTGATTTACAGATCCGTATTGATTTATGTTTCGTAGATTACGATTCATGTTTTATTTATAGACTGGTATTGATACATGTTGTTTGATTATGCTGCATGTGATAAGATATAATTCATGCTTTTATGTTAATTCAGTTAACTGCATGTATACATTATTTATACTGGGATTTATTCTCACCGGAGTATCCGGCTGTTGTCTTGTTTGTATGTTTGCATGACAACAGGTGGGACAAGATCGGGGTCAAGAAGATGATGAGAGATCGAGATTAGAGTGGTGATTCCGGACTTGAATGTAGACTTGGTTTAATACTTGAAATTTAGTAGTTCAACCTTAGATTAGTTTGAACTAGAAGCATGTTGTACAAGATTTGTATTAGTATACTGGTTTGTATAATAAATTGATTCCATTACCTTCCGCATTTTAAAGAAAAATTTTTAGACCCTGTTTACTTTAATTGATAATTAAATCCCAAAGATGATTAGCGTCCGGGTCCCCACAACAGGTGGTATCAGAGCGATAGATCTTTAGATTGAGATAGAAGAGAATGAGCGGGGTAGAGTGAGTTTTCTTTCGTTGAATGTGATTGCTAGCATGAGATTTATTTTAATGTTGACTTACATTGTGTGGGGACCCGAACGCTAATCATGTTCTTAATCATCATTGGGACTAATTAATCAATTATAAAACAGGGTCTAATTTTTTTTTTTAAAATGCGGAACGTAGTGAAATAAAACGTATATACATCTCAGTATAAAAGAACAAGTCCTGTACCACATTCATTTATTCAACTAAGGTTTAGCAGCTAATATCACGTGTCTAAGCCTATCTCTAATCCAAGTCCGGAGCCTCCACTCTAATCACGATCTCTCTTCATCTTCTGAACCCTGAACATGTCCCACCTGTTGTCATGCACACATACAAAACAAGACAACAGCCGGATAACTCCGGTGAGAATAAATCCCAGTATAAACAATGTAAACATGCAATCATATAAAAACATATTCAAAAGCATATAACAGTTATCATTAACATGCAGCAAATCAACAAACATGTATGATATCAAAACTGTAAATCAACTAGTCATCACAGACTCGACTCAAACAACGCGTCGTCTCAGACTCGACTCAACCCTAACCTAGGGATCCCAATGTCTGGATATTGATAATTATATCGAATCTCAGTCGATAGGAATGAATCAACCCTAAACGGCATCGATATAATTCATATATCCAGTGTCTGGGCGAAACAGCCGCAGAATTGACGAATTAGTCAAGAATTAAGCGAATCAGCCAATGACTAGACGAATCAGCCAGTAATTAAGCAAATCAGCCATAGTTTAGACGAATCAGTCGATACTAGACAAATCAGCCAATAACCAGACGAATCAGCCGGTGACTAGGCGAATCAGCCAATGACTAAACAATCAGTAGTAAATACATGCAGTGGCTATAAATCAATAGAGTACAAACATCAATCTCATCAATTACAAATATCAATGCAATAAACTAAGTACGTGATTTAGGGAGACTTGAGTCAAACCTCACTCGAGTTGTGCAATCCCAACTCAACATTAATTTATACCTTTCTTGCTGTCGCTCTGATACAATCGAAGTCTCGACTCAAAGCCTGTCAATACTCAATCTGACAATAACAATATTGAGGGTACGGTATCAATACACCACTCAATCAATACTGGATATAATCAGAATTCAATCAAATTCTGTTTCAACAATATAATGTCATAATTTCAATATATCCAGCACTACAATATCAGTCAGATATCAATTCAAACGCCTCATAATCGATAACAATTCAATTCTGATATCAAATCGACTCCAAAACTACTCCGAAAATCATAAATATTTCATATGGTATTTGTTCTCCAGTCTGGTTTCGATTATACGATGTCTAACATGACAAGAACATCATATATGAATCATATCAGATTCTGACAATACCATAATTTCAAATCATATCAAAACGTAGCAAAACTTACGTCCAGTTGTAGCCTACGTCAATAGGAACTCAATACCGAAGTCGGATTCAAAATCACTCTTTCCTCGGCCCTTTCTCGATTCTTCTTTCCTCTATTTCTGAAGAATTCGTGCATATATATATATATATATATATATATATACATGCACTAACATGCAAGAAGGAAAATGGCACATCCTTTACGCAACACGTCTCGCGCATATGCGCGACATCAACCGGCGCATATGCGCGAGACCTTAAGTCTCGGCGCGTGTCTTCCCAACTACAGGCGCATATGCGCGACACATTTCCGCGCATATGCGCCCAACTCTCTGGACTCGACATTCCTGAATACACCTGCTCGCGCATATGCGCGTCATGTCTCGAGCATATGCGCGAGACTTACTGTCTCAGCAATCACCCCAAATACTTGCCTCGCGCATATGCGCGCCCCTTCTCGCGCATATGCGCAAGGTGTTCTGTCCTCGCGAAGGATCTTTCGCTTGTACAGGCTCGCGCATATGCGCGTCTCACTTCGCGCATATGCGCGAGGTTCTCTGCCCACGTCGCGCATATGCGCGCATCTGTGCCGCGCATATGCGCGAGGGCTACTGTTCCTCGCACATTTTCATGCATTATCTTGTAATGCCCTAGATTGTATGTGGATAAAATGAAAAGATGACGTGTTGCTTGAAAAAAGGGACCGCACCCGCGCCTAGAGAAGCACCGCACCCGCGGTGCATGGACAGAAAGATGGCCATTTTACAGTAGGGTCACCGCACCCGCGGTCCACGAAAGAGTGCACCCGCGGTTGATGGACAGAGAGTTGGAAATTGTTGTGGGGACCCGGGCTTTAACTCAATTCTTTTCGGGATTAATAGGATCTTTATTCAAAAATGTGGGTCAATTTTTTGTTTTTTAATATTAATTCAAATGTATATAAACAAGCACAAGATAGTTCTTCATTTTATTTCAATAAACATAATTACATGTCTCGTTTTATTCATATTCTACAAACCAGTAATTAAATACAGTCCATATAAAAAGTACAACTACTAGTTCATCTGCTACGCCCGAGATCACCACGCTATGTCCATCTCTCATCTCTGTCGCGACCCTGATCCTGCCCCACCTGTTGTTATGCACACATACAGACATAACAACAGCCGGAAACTCCGGTGAGAACAAATCCCAGTATAAAACATGTATACATGCTGATACGAAATCATAAATCATGCATGAAATCAATAACAATGGCTCCAAAGTCTATGAAACCGATCTATCTAAACATGCAATTCAAATCAAATCATGTCTTGACTCGAATCAACTCTACTCTAGGGATCCCGGTGTGAATAAGACGTCACTGTCTGTCACCTACCCTCCCAATCGGGGTAACTGTACGTCTTATTCCTTGACTTCGGTCAAGTCTGTATCGAATGTTTGCAATCGGAGTGAATCTGATCGGAAGCGTCGATACCACCGAACATCTAGTTTGGCAAGTCTGCCAATGACTCTCCTATCTCAAAGGCTTGAATATAAATCTATAAACAAGACATCATCATATCAAGAGATTTGAATATAAATCTATAAACAAATCACAATCATAGCAAAAGATAAACAATAATTCTAGTATGTGATTTTGTTGGGAAACTCAAATTGAATCTCATTTGAGTTGTGTCTTCCCCAAACAAACATGAATTATACCTTTCGTCGCACAATCTCTGTCGATATCGAAGTCTCGATGTCAAAGTCGCCAATACAAATCTGAAATGGCATCATCAATGTACATTCTATCAAGCTCTAGTATACCTCAATACACATGTGATTCAATATTTCATTTCAATGCAATTTCGATGGCTTAACGACGGATTCTCGATATACCGATCAACTCTTATAACAGTAATCAATAACCATAATCCAAAATCTTCATGAATCACATGTACTATTCTGAAATCTGCACCATCTCAATTCCATACATGCTGGAAATTCATAACAATCACATATAATATTATTTCTTCTATCTCTTTTTCCACTATATGTTCACAACAATCATAAGAACACAAAATAGAAACCAAATCTGATTTCCTTTAACAGCTCAACTTCAAAACATGCTGAACTTAATAAAACATATACCCTTTTGAAGCCCTTGATGCAAGGAGCAAGAATCTCCACTTGGTTCACAATTTGGACATGTAATTCTTTCACAATTCAAAATTTCCCACAAAGAAAGCTTGAAGGAACTCTCTCTTGTTCTTATTCTCGGCTGCTGAAGTGAAGGGAGAATGACTCCTGCTTGAATTATATATATATACCATGCCATGTGTCAACTTAAGAAACAAAGGTGGATTTCTCGCATGCAGCACCGCGGGTGCGGTCACTCTTCACCGCGGGTGCGCTGTGCCCACGGCATGCCTTTCATTTTCTGAAATTCGACGACCGCGGGTGCGGTACATATAAGACCGCGGGTGCGGTGACATTACCGCGGGTGCGGTTACGTTAGCACCGCGGGTGCGGTGTCATTTCTGTAATTAATTCTCAACTCTCTGTCCATCAACCGCGGGTGCACTCTGTCTTGGACCGCGGGTGCGGTGACCCTACTGTAAAAATGGTTAACTTTCTGTCCATGCACCGCAGATGCGGTGCTTCTCTAGGCGCGGGTGCGGTCCCTTCTTCAAGCAAAGCTTCATCTGATGCGAACACGGATGGTCAGGCGCCAAGGAAAGCATGGGACCCTTTGGAGTTGCCGGAGGGACCAATCACGAGGGGACGATTGAAGAAGTTCAAGGAAGCGTTGCACGGACTTATGAGCAATGAAGAAGGTCTTACAAGCAAGGTGCAAAGTGCTGGAGGGTTTTTGATGCATGGAAGTGAGTTTGGAAGTCACAAGAACATTATTCAAGTGATAGATGAAGTTGAGTCCAGCAGCATCGGCGCCCGAGCGGTCAAATATTACCGACCGAGCGCCATACTTACTGTCCGAGCGCGAGTAGTACAGAAGCCTTGGCGCTCGAGCGGTAATATTCTACCGCCCGAGCGCGAGTCAGTTTCGGGAAGAATCCTAGTTTCCTAGTTAGAGTTTTAATTATTATGGCAACTAGATTTTTTTTGTTATCTTTTGATATAAACATATGTTGCACAAAATTTTAAAGAATTTTTCAGATTCATTATTTGATATTTTATCAAAGTTTAGAGTTTTCTCTCAAACTTTTCAAAGCTTCGCTTTGTTATTCAAAAATCAAACTTATCAAAGTTTTTAACTTTGTGGCGTTTGTCGGTCGTGCTTGTGCGGATTGTCGTCGACTTATTCTTCGAAGGTTCGTTATAATCTCGGTTGTTTATCTCGTGATTATTTGTTGCTAGACTTTTCATAGTTTAGAGGTGAAAATCACAACACACACGCTTGATTCAAAAGATCGGGACAACAACGATTCTTTGTTCGTTAGTGAATTGAGGGCGCGATTTGATTTTAATCGTGTTTGCTATTCGTTCGTACAAAGATTCACATCATTTGGTATCAAAGCTTAGGTTCATTGAAATTCAAGCAAGTTATCTTGTTATTAAATTTGCAGATCTGTATTATTTCTTCGTTTGTTTTCAGATCTGTTTTAGTCTATCGTTCTTCGTAGATTTTTTCGTGAATCTGTGATTCTCGAAATTTTTTGGTGTCTTTTTTTTTTGGGATTTTCGAGTAGTACTCAGCAAAAAAAAAAAAAAAAAAAAATTCCGAAAATCTACAATTATTTCTTTTTGATATTTTGTTCTATTCCTTTTTGTGAGTCAAACACACTTGCCTCACACTGTCAAAAAAAAATTATTATTATTGATCTTCAAATTACTTCTCTACGCAGTCCAAGTGAGTCGATCACATTTGTTCACAAGCTTAAACTTGATTGTTTGATAAATTCAAATACAAAGCTTGAGCACCTTGAGAGGACTCTCGAACTTGAGTGACATTACTTGAGTGTGAGTGAATTTTCTTTGGAGTGATTAATGAGTATTTGTTGTGAGCAAAAAAAAAAAAAAAAATTGTGAGAAAAGACGAGTGAATTTCTTTGGAGTGACCGTGAGCATTAGGGTGAGGATTATTTTGTTTGTACTAACATTTTCTTGCAGGTACAAGTTTGAAATTAGATGGAGAGGGAGGTAGGAGATAGTTCGAACCCGGGGTTGTCTAAGGTTCAAATGGAGGCGTTATTTGGGCATTTTAGTAGGATGATGTCGACCCAAATGGAGTCGTTACATGAAAGGTTGGATAAGCTTGAGGTTGGTGTTAGTGGGGGTAAGTCTAAACCTGAGGATTTGAGTAGAGAGGATGAGGAGTATGACTTGGGTGGAGATGAGGAGAGTCAAAATGAAAATTGGGGTAAGAATGGAAGAGGTAGAGGATACGGTTGAGGAAAAAGAGGAGCCGTACGGGGTAGATATGATGGGGATAGGGAAGATGGTAACATGGGTAGCATTAAGATGAAAATTCCATCGTTCCATGGGAAATCTGACCCGGAGGCGTATTTAGAGTGGGAAAAGAGGGTAAAGTTTGTGTTTGAAAGTCACCACTACTCTGAACAAAAGAAGGTGAGGTTGGCGGTGGTGGAATTCTTAGATTATGCTCTCATTTGGTGGGATCAACTAGTGACCACTAGAAGGAGGTATAATGAGAGACCTATTGAATCTTGGGATGAGATGAAGAGGGTCATGAGGAAAAGGTTTGTGCCCAATCACTACTATAGGGAGATGTTTAAGAGGTTACAAACTTTGATGCAAGGGTTGAAGAGTGTCGAGGACTACTATAAGGAGATGGAGGTAGTCATGATTAGGGCAAATATTGAGGAGGATAGTGAGGCGACCATGGCTCGTTTTCTTTGTGGTTTGAACAGGGAAATTCAAGATCAAGTGGAGCTCCGGCACTACTTGGATCTAGACGAGATGGTGCAAATGGCCATAAAAGTGGAGCAACAACTCAAAAGGCGTGGAGTTGGCCGGACCAATCGAACTGGGGTTCATCATCTTCTTAGAGATCAAATGCGGTGAAGCGTGAGGAGAATAAGGTGGTGACCAAGCCCAAATTTGAGACCAAACCAGAGGCGCCTAAGCAAGGAGTACAAGGTAAATCTGAAACTCCTTCTAATCGATCTAGAGATGTTAAATGTTTTAGGTTTCAAGGGTTAGGGCATATTTCTAGTGAATGTCCTAATAAAAGGGTGATTATCTTAAATGACTATGGTGAATATGTCCCAAAGTGAGAGTGACGATGATGAGATGCCTGCGTTAGAGGATCCTAATGAGGGATATGAGGCGGTTATAGGTGAAGCACTAGTGACTAGGTGTATCATGAGTGCCCAAGTCAAGGAGGAGGAGACTACCAAAGAGAGAACTTGTTCCATACTAGGTGTTTTGTGAATCAAAAGGTTTGCAACTTAATCATAGATGGGGGGAGTTGTACTAATGTGGCTAGTGTTGAAATGGTGGAGAAATTGGGTTTACCTACACTAAAACACCCTCGACCATATAGGCTTCAATGGTTGAATGATTGTGCGGAAGTGAAGGTAACAAAACAAGTGCTAGTGCCTTTTTCTATTGGGAAGTATGTGGATGAGGTTTTGTGTGATGTGGTACCCATGCATGCATGTCATATCTTGTTGGGTAAACCTTGGCAATATGATAGGCGGGTGGCATATGATGGATACAAGAATAAGTACTCCTTTGTATTGAAGAAGGAAACCATTGTATTACTTCCTTTGTCCCCAACGCAAGTGTTGGAGGACCGTTTAAAAAAAAAAAGAAGAGAGATGAGGCCGAAAAAAAGAGTGAACTAAAAAGTGAGATGGCCTTTGAAAACAAAAATGAGATGGCTGAAAAAAAGAGTGATAAAAAGAGTGAGATAGCCATACAAAAGAAAAATGAGAGGGAAGAAAAAGAGAGGAAAGAAAATGAGAGGAAAGAGGCCAAAAAGAAATCATATATGGCCCAAAAAAGTGAGTTGAAACACTTGTTGCACACACATGAACCACTTGTGTTGATTCTTTATAAAGAGATCCTCTTTAACACAAGTGATATAGCCGGTTCCCTTACGAGCATTGTTATTTCACTATTGCAGGAATTTGATGATATATTTCCGGAGGAGCTACCTCAAGAACTACCGCCTTTGATGGGGATTGAACACCAAATTGATTTGGTGCCCGGGAGTGCATTGCCAAATCGTCCAGCTTATAGGAGCAATCCGGAGGAGACGAAGGAGCTTCAACGGCAGGTAAGTGAGTTGTTAGATAGGGGTTTTGTGCGTGAGTCCATGTCACCTTGTGCGGTACCTGTTTTATTAGTTCCTATGAAAGATGGCTAATGGCGTATGTGTGTAGATTGTAGGACAATCAATAACATAACCATTAAGTATAGGCATCCCATACCTAGGCTAGATGATATGTTAGATGAATTGCATGGTGCTTGTATCTTTAGCAAAATTGATTTGAAGAGTGGTTATCACCAAATTAGGATGAGAGAAGGTGATAAGTGGAAAACTGCTTTTAAAACCAAATATGGGTTATATGAGTGGATGGTCATGCCTTTTGGCTTAACTAACGCTCCTAGCACCTTTATGAGGTTAATGAACCATGTCTTGCGTGCATACATAGGGAAGTTTGTTGTTGTTTACTCTGATGATATTCTAGTGTATAGCAAGGAATTGGATGAGCATGTTAATCACTTGAGATTTATACTAATCACATTAAGGGCTGAAAATTTGTATGCTAACTTAAAGAAGTGTGATTTTTGTACAAACAAACTTGTCTTTCTTGGTTTTGTGGTAAGCTCACAAGGGATACAAGTTGATGAAGACAAGGTAAGTGCTATTCGAGATTGGCCAACGCCTACTACTGTTGGTCAAGTCCGAAGTTTTCATGGTCTTGCAAGCTTCTATAGGAGGTTTGTAAAAGATTTTAGCACGTTGGCCGCACCAATGACGGCAGTGATCAAGAAGAACGTTCCATTTCATTGGGGCAAGGAGCAAGAGAAGTCCTTTAATATTATCAAGCAAAAATTAATTAATGCTCCTTTACTTGTTTTACCTGATTTTGCTAATACTTGAAATTGAATGTGATGCTTCAGGTGTAGGTATTGGTGGAGTGTTGATGCAAGGAGGGCGGCCGGTGGCATACTTTAATGAGAAGCTCAATGGAGCAGCGCTGAACTATCCCACGTATGATAAGGAGTTCTACGCACTTGTGAGGACCCTAGAGACGTGGCAGCACTACTTGAGGCCTAAGGAGTTTGTGATTCATACGGATCATGAATCCCTAAAGCACCTTATGGGCAACAAAAGCTGAACAAGCGGCATGCCAAGTGGGTGGCGTTCATAGATACATTCCCCTACATCATCAAGTACAAGCAAGGTAAGGAAAATGTAGTGGCCGACGCACTGTCACGAAGGTACGTACTAATCTCTACCTTGGAGTCAAAAGTTTTGGGGTTTGAGCATGTGAAGGAATTGTATGTGCTAGATGAGGACTTTAAGAGTTTGTTTGAAACTTGTATGCATGGTCCACATGATAAATTTTATTTGCATCATGGTTTCTTGTTTAGAGAAGATAGGTTGTGCATCCCTAAATCATCCATTCTTGAGCTACTTGTGAGGGAGGCACATGGGGGTGGCTTAATGGGACATTTTGGTGTGGCTAAAACTTTAAGTGCATTGCATGAACATTTCTATTGGCCACACATGAAACGTGACGTTGAGCGTGTTTGTGATAAGTGCATTACTTGTAGGCAAGCTAAATCTAAAACACAACCACATGGCTTGTATACGCCACTTCCCGTCCCTAGTGAACCTTGAGTTGATATTTCTATGGACTTTGTTTTGGGGTTGCCTAGGACAAAGAAGGGGAGAGATTCTATATTTGTCGTTGTGGATAGGTTTTCTAAGATGGCACATTTTATTGCTTGTCACAAAACTGATGTGATGCATCTCACATTGCGGACCTATTCTTTAGAGAAGTCGTTAGGTTGCATGGCATGCCTAGGACTATTGTTTCCGATCGCGATGTTAAATTCTTGAGTTACTTTTGGAAGACGTTGTGGGCTAAACTTGGAACGAAATTGTTGTTTTCTACTACCTATCATCCTCAAACGGATGGACAAACCGAAGTTGTCAATAGAACTGTAGGAACACTTTTGCGTGCTATTCTTAAAAAGAACTTAAAGAATTGGGAAGATTGTTTACCATTTGTTGAGTTTGCGTATAATCGTTGCATGCATTCAACTACACATTATTCGCCATTTGAGATTGTTTATGGTTTTAATCCTTTGACTCCGTTGGATTTGATGTCTTTACCTGTGAGTGAAAGGTTAAATATGGATGGCAAAAAAAAAGCTGAATTTTTTAGGGGTTTGCATGAAAAGGTCAAGGCCAATATTGAAAAGAAGAATGAGAAAAATGCCAAGCAAGCCAACAAGGGAAAGAAGAAGGTGGTATTTGAGAAGGGAGATTGGGTGTGGTTACACTTGAGGAAGGAAAGGTTCCCCGAGAAGAGACGTTCAAAGCTATTATCTAGGGGCGATGAACCATTTCAAGTCCTTGACAGGATCAATGACAATGCCTACAAACTCGACCTACCAGGTGAGTGTAACGTGAGTTCTACTTTTAATGTTAGTGACTTGTCGTTGTTTGATGTAGGTGACGAGCTGGATTTGAGGACAAATCCTTTTCCAGAAGGGGAGGATGATGCGAACACGGATGGTCAGGCGCCAAGGAAAGCATGGGACCCTTTGGAGTTGCCGGAGGGACCAATCACGAGGGGACGATTGAAGAAGTTCAAGGAAGCGTTGCACGGACTTATGAGCAATGAAGAAGGTCTTATCAGCAAGGTGCAAAGTGCTGGAGGGTTTTTGATGCATGGAAGTGAGTTTGGAAGTCACAAGAACATTATTCAAGTGATAGATGAAGTTGAGTCCAGCAGCATCGGCGCCCGAGCGGTCAAATATTACCGCCCGAGCACCATACTTACTGTCCGAGCGCGAGTAGTACAGAAGCCTTGGCGCTCGAGCGGTAATATTCTACCGCCCGAGCGCGAATCAGTTTCGGGAAGAATCCTAGTTTCCTAGTTAGAGTTTTAATTATTATGGCAACTAGATTTTTTTTGTTATCTTTTAATATAAACATATGTTGCCCAAAATTTTGGAGAATTTTTCAGATTCATTATTTGATATTTTATCAAAGTTTAGAGTTTTCTCTCAAACTTTTCAAAGCTTCGCTTTGTTATTCAAAAATCAAACTTATCAAAGTTTTTAACTTTGTGGCGTTTGTCGATCGTGCTTGTGCGGATTGTCGTCGACTTGTTCTTCGAAGGTTCGTTATAATCTCGGTTGTTTATCTCGTGATTATTTGTTGCTAGACTTTTCATAGTTTAGAGGTGAAAATCACAACACACACGCTTGATTCAAAAGATCGGGACAACAACGATTCTTTGTTCGTCAGTGAATTGAGGGCGTGATTTGATTTTAATCGTGTTTGCTATTCCTTCGTACAAAGATTCACATCATCATCTTTTCATTTTATCCACATACAATCTAGGGCAGTACATTTCTCCCCCTCTTAGATATTAGTTCGTCCTCGAACGTGAAATCAATTAATCAAAGTATGTACGAACAGCAGTAAAGTCAAAAGCTGAATAAATACTCACATCATGAGAATAACTCGGGATATTTCTGTTTCATATCTGCTTCTGTCTCCCAAGTCGCTTCTTCAGTGCCATGACGACTCCACTGGACTTTCACTAGCGGAATAGTCTTCGTTCTGAGCTGTTTTTCTTTCCGATCAAGAATCTGTATCGGTTGTTCAACATAACTCAATGTCTGATCTAGCTCAGCTTCGTCAGGCGGAATGACATGAGAATAATCTGGCATGTATCTACGCAGCATCGATACATGAAAAACATCATGTATCCCGGATAGAGATGGAGGAAGAGCCAATCGATATGCTCGATCGCCAATCTTTTCAAGAATCTCGTATGGACCGATGTATCTAGGAGACAATTTCCCGCGTTTGCCAAATCTGACAACGCCTCTGAAAGGAGAAATCTTCAAGAATATTCTGTCTCCCTGTTCAAATACTAACGGTCTACGTCTGATATTGGCATACTTGTCCTGTCTATCCTGTGCCGTCTTCATTCTTTTCTGAATGATCTTCACCTTCTCAGTCATTTCCCGAATCATATCAGGCCCAAGTCCTGGTACTTCAGATATATCATCCCAGTACAGAGGAGATCTGCACTTCTTGCCATACAATGCCTCAAACGGTGCCATCTCTATGCTCGCTTGATAGCTGTTGTTGTACGAGAATTCACACAACGGTAGTGAATCTTGCCAACTAGTGCCGAAATCTAGCACTACAGCCCTCAACATATCCTCTAAAGTCTGGATAGTCCGCTCTGACTGTCCATCTGTCTGGGGATGATAAGCAGTACTCAGGTGTAATGTCTCGTACCTAAGGCCTGCTGCAGACTGTGCCAAAAGTGAGAAGTGAATCGTGGATCACGATCTGATACGATAGACTTCGGCACACCATGTAATCTAACTACCTCTCTGACATACAATTCTGCCATCTGATCGTGTCGATATGTCATTCTGTATGGAATAAAACACGCTGATTTGGTTAATCTGTCAATAATGACCCAAATCGCATCACAGCCCCGGGATGATCGAGGTAACTTCGTCACGAAATCCATGGAAATGTGATCTCATTTCCATTCAGGAATAGACAAACTCTGAAGTAAACCTCCGGGCTTCTTTCTTTCGGCCTTCACTTGTTGGCAATTTAAACACTTAGACACATATTCGGCAATATCTGATTTCATCTGTTTCCACCAGAACTGTGTCTTTAGATCGTTATACATCTTTCTGCCACCAGGGTGAATGCTGAACCGACTACAGTACACTGCTGACAATATCTGTTGTTTCAACTCTGAAACATCTGGCACTACAATACGGTTGTTCACATACAGGACAAAATCACGTACCTGATATTCAGACTGATGTCCTGATCTGACCATCTGAATTGACTGCTGCACATTCTGATCAGTTCTTTGTGCCTCTTTAATTTTCATCATCAAATCTGGCTCAACTTGAATCGAAACAAGTCTTAGCGGTCTACTATCTGTGTCAAATGCTAAACCAGACAAACAACAATCTTCAAATAGATTCGAAACACCTATCGTCGATAAGGATAGGGCACAAACCTTTTGACTCAAGGCATCTGCTGCGGCATTTGACTTCCCTGGATAGTACTTGATCTCGCAATCAAAATCTTTCAATAGATCAAGCCATCTACGCTGCCTCATGTTCAACTCTGACTGAGAAAACAGATACTTCAGGCTTTTATGGTCAGAATAAATTTCAAATTTCTCACCATAAAGATAATGACGCCAGATCTTCAAGGCAAATAGGCAAATACGATAGCCGCCAATTCAAGATCATGAATGGGGTATCGAATCTCGTGTGACTTCAGCTGTCTAGAGGCATATGCGATCACATGACCACGCTGCATAAGAACACATCCCAGCCCTCTGTGAGATGCATCACAATATACAACGAAATCACCAGTACCCGAAGGAATCATCAAGACAGGTGCACTGGTCAGCCTCTTCTTCAACTCTAGGAAACTAGATTCACAATCCGCAGACCACACAAACGGCGCATTTTTCTGTGTCAACTGGGTAATCGGCTTCGCAATACTGGAGAAATCTTTGATGAATCATCTATAGTACCCTACTAGACCCATGAAACTGCGTATCTCTGGCACAGAAGTCGGTCTCGGCCAACTGATCACAGCTTCAACTTTACTCGGATCTACAGAAATATCGTCTCCTGATATGATATGACCCAAGAAGACCACCCGTCTCAGCCAAAACTCACACTTTGACAGTCTCGCATATAATCTTTCATTTCTTAGTGTTTGCAACACAATTCTCAAATGATTGGCATGCTCATTCAAATTCTTTGAATACACCAAAATATCATCAATAAAAACAATCACAAATTCATGTAAATACCTCTGAAAGACACGGTTCATTAGTCCCATGAACACCGCTGGAGCATTCGTTAAACCAAAAGTCATGACAATAAATTCGTAATGTCCATACCTGGTTCGAAATGCTGTCTTTGGTATATCAATATCTCGTACTCGCAGCTGGTGATATCCAGATCTCAGATCGATCTTGGAATAGATAGATGATCCCTGCAACTGATCAAATAAGTCGTCGATACGAGGCAAAGGATATTTGTTCTTTATCGTTGCCTTGTTCAGCTGCCTGTAATCTATACACAATCTCATAGAACCGTCTTTCTTGCGCACGAATAGCACTGGAGCACCCCAAGGAGATACATTGGGTCTGATATATCCCTTGGCTAGAAGATCTTCCAGTTGTGCTTTCAATTCCTTCAACTCTATAGGCGCCATCCTATACGGAGCTCGAGATATAGGAGCGGTACCTGGAATAAGATCAATACTAAAATCTACCTCTCGAGCTGGAGGTAACCCTGGAATATCGTCAGGAAATACATCTGCAAACTCCCGTACTACTGGCAAATCTGCCAATGCCGGGCTCGATTTCAGTAAATATACTGAATAAATAAGGAACCCTTCTGCTTCTTGCTGCAACAATCTACTCATAGTCAGAGCAGATACTAAGGAAATCCGAGATCTGGAACCCTTACCATAGAATTTCCACTCCTCTGTCATTTGAGGTCTGAATCTGAAAATCTTGTGAAAACAGTCTACGGTGGCTCTATACTTAGTCAACATATCAATCCCGACAATACCATCAAAATCAGATAAACCATGTACAATACATTCTAAATCGATCTCATGCCCTTCAAACTGTAGTACACAATGTCTAACTGAAGTCACATATATCAGACCACTTCCCAACGGAGAAGAAATAGACACTACAGTAGACAATGACTCTACAGGCAATGCATGTGTCAATGCAAAACGTTCTGATATGAATGTATGTGATGCACCTGTATCTTTCAATACATATGCAGGATAACCGCAAAGAAAACAGTTACCTGCAATCACATCGTCTGGTGCATCTTGGGCTTGCTCTTCCGTCAATGCAAATACCTGAGCTTGTTGTCTAGGAGGTTGGCTCACTGTCTGGCCACCTCTAGCTCTAGGTTGAGACTATGTAGGCGTGAGCTGGAAGGAATGGACAGACGAAGCTTGCCTCTCAGGCTAAGTCACTGATGCTGATGACCCTGCACTCTGAAATCTCTGGGCACCTCTCTGGGGACAAACTCTGGCAAAGTGTCCCTGTTGCCTGCATATATTACATCTGCCCATCACTCCCTGACACTGCTCTGTTGCATGTCGGCCTCCACAAGTAGTGCAATACACATATGTCACCTCTATACTCTGGCCAGGACCTCTCTGTCTTGACCCACTGGAGCTCGATGAACTGCTCCCTGCTCTCTTGAACTGCTTACCCTTAGCCTTCAAAGAATCTTTCTTCCCACTACTACTGATTCCACTATCAAATCGAGGAGGAGGTGGTGGAAACTGTGTGGCGAACGGTGGCGGTCTCTGACCCTATACACTATAGGAAGCTCCTCGCTGCCTGATCAAGCCAGCCTCTGCTCCCTTCGCTCGATTCAGCGCCTCAGAAAAAGTGTTGGGTCACCCCGTGTTCACTAGGGTGAAGATATCCGGATTCAAACCATTTATGAATTGATCGGCAACTGCCTCATCATTCCCTGCTACGTGAGGTGCAAATCGAAGCAAGGACGAGAATTTGGCAACATACTCCTCTATGTTCCACTGGCCCTGTCTCAAATTGGCGAACTCGGCCCCTTTATCTTTTCGATACGACACTGGAAAGAAACGTTGATAAAATTCATCTTTAAAGACTTTCCAAGTAATATCAATACCTCGATGTTCTAAGGCTCGTTTCGCTGTTAGCCACCAACTCTTGGGTGATTCTTGCAATTGATGCCCAATCAGCTTCACTCTACGTTCATCTGTATAGGCAAGTGATTCAAATAACATCTCTATATCATCCAACAAGCTTTCACAATCCACTGCATTTTCTGTGCCCTTCAAGGTAGGTGGATGGAATGATTGAAATCTCTTCAACAAAGCCTCCATCGGTGTCGCAGTAACGTCCATCTGAGTACCTGACGTACTACCCTGTTCTAGCACTTGTCTTGCAGCTGGTTGCGGTATCCTTCTAGGCGGCATATCTGATTATCAAACAGATTAAGATACAATCTATACATTCTGTCTCAGCCTTCCTCTGATCATATACCTCTGATCCAGAATCGGTTCTGATTCAGTCTTTACAAGTATATGCTGTAAATCAACTCAGATACAATACAACATATAATAGGGAAAACATTAAATCATGCTAGCACATCAAAAGAAAGGAAGAAGACTCGATCTACCCCGCTCATTCTATTCTATCTCAGTCTACAGAACCTACTGCTCTGATACCACCTGTTGTGGGGACCCGGGCTCTAACTCAATTCTTTTCGGGATTAATAGGATCTTTATTAAAAAATGTGGGTCAATTTTTTGCTTTTAATATTAATTCAAATGTATATAAACAAGCACAAGATAGTTCTTCATTTTATTTCAATAAACATAATTACATGTCTTGTTTTATTCATATTCTACCAGTAATTAAATACAGTCCATATCAAAAGTACAACTACTAGTTCATCTGCTACGCCCGAGATCACCACGCTATGTCCATCTCTCATCTCTGTCGCGACCCTGATCCTGTCCCACTTGTTGTTATGCACACATACAGACATAACAACAGCCGGAAACTCCGGTGAGAACAAATCCCAGTATAAAACATGTATACATGCTGATACGAAATCATAAATCATGCATGAAAGCAATAACAATGGCTCCATAGTCTATGGAACCGATCTATCTAAACATGCAATTCAAATCAAATCATGTCTTGACTCGAATCGACTCTACTCTAGGGATCCCGGTGTGAATAAGACGTCACTGTCTGTCACCTACCCTCCCAATCTGGGTAACTGTACGTCTTATTCCTAGACTTCGGTCAAGTCTGTATCGAATGTCTGCAATCGGAGTGAATCTGATCCGAAGCGTCGATACCACCGAATATCTAGTTTGGCAAGTCTGCCAATGACTCTCCTATCTCAAAGGCTTGAATATAAATCTATAAACAAGACATCAGCATATCAAAAGATTTGAATATAAATCTATAAACAAATCACAATCATAGCAAAAGATAAACAATAATTCTAGTATGTGATTTTGTTGGGAAACTCAAATTGAATCTCATTTGAGTTGTGTCTTCCCCAAACAAAACATGCATTATACCTTTCGTCGCACAATCTCTGTCGATATCGAAGTCTCGATGTCAAAGTCGCCAATACAAATCTGAAATGGCATCATCAATGTACATTCTATCAAGCTCTAGTATACCTCAATACACATGGGATTCAATATTTCATTTCAATGCAATTTCGATGGCTTAACGGCGGATTCTCGATATACCGATCAACTCTTATAACAGTAATCAATAACCATAATCCAAAATCTTCATGAATCACATGTACTATTCTGAAATCTGCACCATCTCAATTCCATACATGCTGGAAATTCATAACAATCACATATAGTATTATTTCTTCTATCTCTTTTTCCACTATATGTTCACAACAATTATAAGAACACAAAATAGAAACCAAATCTGATTTCCTTTAACAGCTCAACTTCAAAACATGCTGAACTTAATAAAACATATACCCTTTTGAAGCCCTTGATGCAAGGAGCAAGAATCTCCACTTGGTTCACAATTTGGACATGTAATTCTTTCACAATTCAAAATTTCCCACAAAGAAAGCTTGAAGGAACTCTCTCTTGTTCTCATTCTCGGCTGCTGAAGTGAAGGGAGAATGACTCCTGCTTGAATTATATATATATACCATGCCATGTGTCAACTTAAGAAACAAAGGTGGATTTCTCGCATGCAGCACCGCGGGTGCGGTCACTCTTCACCGCGGGTGCGCTATGCCCACGGCATGCCTTTCATTTTCTGAAATTCGACGACCGCGGGTGCGGTACATATAAGACCGCAGGTGCGGTTACGTTTGCACCGCGTGTGCGGTGTCATTTCTGTAAATACTTCCCAACTCTCTGTCCATCAACCGCGGGTGCACTCCTTCTTGGACCGCGGGTGCGCTGTGCCCACGGCATGCCTTTCATTTTCTTAAATTCGACGACCGCAGGCGCGGTACATATAAGACCGCGGGTGCGGTGACATTACCGCGGGTGCGGTTACGTTAGCACCGCGGGTGCGGTGTCATTTCTGTAATTAATTCTCAACTCTATGTCCATCAACCGCGGGTGCACTCTGTCCTGGACCGCGGGTGCGGTGACCCTACTGTAAAAATTGTTAACTTTCTGTCCATGCACCGCGGGTGCGGTGCTTCTCTAGGCGCGGGTGCGGTCCGTTCTTCAAGCAACACTTCATCTTTTCATTTTATCCACATACAATCTAGGGCATTACAATTATTTACAAAAATGACACCGCACCCGCGGTTCAAACTTAACCGCACCTGCGTTGATGTTACCGCACCCGCGGTCTTATATGTAGCGCACCCGCGGTCGTCGATTTTGTAAAATGAATGGACTGCCGAAGCTTAAGCGCACCCGCGGTCTAGACGGAGCGCACCCGCGGTGCCCTGTGCGAGAAAGCCACCCTTAATTCTTAGGAAGACACATGGCATATATATAAATAGAAATGTGCTGAGTCTTCACTTTCACCACTTCCATCAGCTGAGAACGTGAGAGAATGGGGAAAAGCTTCAATTCCTTTTGCTTTAAGGTTATGATTTTGGAAGAATTACACATCCAAACTTTAATCCAAGCATAGAATCTTGCTGCTTTCTTTAAGGGCTACAAAAGGATGTAAGTTTGGTTAAGTTTTAACATGTTTTGAAGTATACATGTTGGAGAAATGCTGATATACTTGTGATAATATGTTCTTGAGATGATTGATATCGTAGAAATGCAACCGGATCGAAAAACGGACGTTGTATGCTATAGTTATTATTTTCCAGCATGTTTAGAGTTAACTTGTGCAGATTTTGAGTACTATCATATGCTTATGATGATGATTATGAGTTGAGACCTATGAATTATTGATATATGTGGGAGTTGGATTGACCGGTATTGAGAAATTACGTTGTTATGCCGTCAAATGGTACCGAGGTCAAGTATTGAATTGGATATGTGTTGATTGAGATTAGAGATTGATAGAATATGTATCAACATTTCCATTTCAGATTTGATAGTGACAGATTCGTCATCGAGACTTCGACATCGACAGACATTGTGCGACGAAAGGTATAATGCATGTTTTGTTTGGGGAAGACACAACTCAAATGAGATTCAATTTGAGTTTCCCAACCAAATCACATACTAGAATTGTTGTTTATCTTTTGATGTGAATTTGATTTGTTTATAGATCTATATTCAAATCTCTTGATAGGATGTTGTCTTGTTTATAGATTTATATCCAAGCCTTTGAGATAGGAGAGTCACTGGCAGACTTGCCAAACTAGATGTTCGGTGGTATCGATGCTTCGGATCAGATTCACTCCGATTGTAGACATTCGATACAGACATGACCGAAGTCTAGGAATAAGACGTACAGTTACCCCGATTGGGAGGGCAGGTGACAGACAGTGACGTCTTATTTACACCGGGATCCCTAGAGTAGAGTCGAGTCGAGTCAAGACATGATTTGATTTGAATTGCATGTTTATATAGATTGGTTTCATAGACTATGGAGCCCATTATTATTGCTTTGATTCATGATTTATGATTATGTATCAGCATGTATACATGTTTTATACTGGGATTTGTTCTCACCGGAGTTTCCGGCTGTTGTTATGTCTGTATGTGTGCATAACAACAGGTGGGGTAGGATCAGGGTCGCGACAGAGATGAGAGATGGACATAGCGTGGTGATCACGGGCGTAGCAGATGAACTAGTAGTTGTACTTTTGATATGTACTGTATTTAATTATGAATAAAACGAGGCATGTATATTATGTTTGTGGTAATTAAATGAATATAGAATTATCTTGTGCTTGAGTTGTAAACATTTGATTTAATGTTAAAAGCAAAATTTTGACCCGTATTACTTGAACAAGGATCCGATTAATCCCGAAAAGAATGGAGTTAGAGCCCGGGTCCCCACAACAGGTGGTATCAGAGCAGTAGGTTCTGTAGACTGAGATAGAATAGAATGAGCGGGGTAGATCGAGTCTTCTTCCTTTCTTTTGATGTGCTAGCATGATTTAATGCTTTCCCTAATATATGTTGTATTGTATCTGAGTTGATTTACAGCATATACTTGTAAAGACTGAATCAGAACCGATTCTGGATCAGAGGTACATGATCAGAGGAGGGCTGAGACAGATTGTATAGATTGTATCCTAATCTATTTGATAATAAGATATGCCGCCTAGAAGGATACCGCAACCAGCTGCAATACAAGTGCCAGAACAGGGGAGTACGTCAGGTACCCAGATGTACGTAACCGCTACCCCGATGGAGACTCTGTTGAAACGGTTTGAGTCATTCCGACCCCCGACTTTGAAATGCACTGAGAATGCAGCGGATTGCGAAAGCTGCCTGGATGATATAGAGATGTTATTTGAATCACTTGCCAATACAGATGAACGTAGAGTGAAGCTGATTGGGCATCAATTGCAAGAAGTGGCCAAGAGTTGGTGGCTAACGGCGAAACGAGTCTTAGAACATCGAGGTATTGATATTACTTGGAAAGTCTTTAAAGATGAATTTTATCAACGTTTCTTTCCAGTGTCATACAGAAAAGACAAAGGGGCAGAGTTCGCCAAATTGAGACAGGGGCAATGGAACATAGAGGAGTATGTTGCCAAATTCTCGTCCTTGCTTCGATTTGCACCTCACGTAGCAGGGAATGATGAGGCAGTTGCCGATCAATTCATAAATGGTTTGAATCCGGATATCTTCACCCTAGTGAACACGGGGCGACCCAACACTTTTTCTGAGGCGCTGAATCGAGCGAAGGGAGCAGAGGCTGGCTTGATCAGGCAGCGAGGAGCTTCCTATAGTGTATAGGGTCAGAGACCGCCACCGTTCGCCACACAGTTTCCACCACCTCCTCCTCGATTTGATAGTGGAATCAGTAGTAGTGGGAAGAAAGATTCTTTGAAAGCTAAGGGTAAGCAGTTCAAGAGAGCAGGGAGCAGTTCATCGAGCTCCAGTGGGTCAACACAAAGAGGTCCTGGCCAGAGTACAGATGTGACAGGTGTATATTGTACTACTTGTGGAGGCCGACATGCCACAGAGCAGTGTCAGGGAGTGATGGGCAGATGTAACATATGTAAGAAACAGGGACATTTCGCCAGAGTCTGTCCCAGAGAGGTGCACAGAGATTTCAGAGTGCAGGGTCATCAGCATCAGTGACTCAGCTTGAGAGGCAAGCTTCGTCTGTCCATTCCTTCCAGCCCACGCCTACACAGTCCCAGCCTAGAGCCAGAGGTGGCCAGACAGTGAGCCAACCTTCCAGACAACAGGCTAGAGTGTTTGCATTGACGGAAGAGCAAGCCCAAGATGCACCAGACAATGTGATTGCAGGTAACTGTTTTCTTTACGGTTATCCTGCATATGTATTGATAGATACAGGTGCATCACATACTGATGCAAACACGGATGGTCAGGCGCCAAGGAAAGCATGGGACCATTTGGAGTTGCCGGAGGACCAATCACGAGGGGACGATTGAAGAAGTTCAAGGTAGCGTTGCACGGACTTATGAGCAATGAAGAAGGTCTTACAAGCGAGATACAAAGTGCTGGAGGGGTTTTGATGCATGGAAGTGAGTTTGGAAGTCACAAGAACATTATTAAAGTGATAGATGAAGTTGAGTACAGCAGCATCGGCGCCCGAGCGGTCAAATATTACCGCCCGAGCGCCATATTTACTGTCCGAGGCGAAAAATTCCAGAAATCCTCGCGCCCGAGCAGTCATAATCTACCGCCCGAGCGCGAGTAGTACAGAAGCCTTGGCGATCGAGCGGTCAAGTTCTACCGCCCGAGCGCGAACCAGTTCCGGAAAAATCCTAGTTTCCTAGTTAGAGTTTTGATTATTTTGGTAACTAGATTTGCAATCTTTTTCTAATATGTAGTCATATTTGCACGAAATTTTTAGAACTTTGCAGATTCATTATTGATATTTTTATCATTGTTCTTGAGTTTTCTCTCAAACAATTAAAGTTTTTGCTTTGTCAAACAAAAATCAAACTTATCAAAGTTTTTAACTTTGTGGCGTTTGTCGATCGTGCTTGTGCGGATTGTCGTCGACTTGTTCTTCGAAGGTTCGTTATAATCTCGGTTGTTTATCTCGTGATTATTTGTTGCTAGACTTTTCATAGTTTAGAGGTGAAAATCACAACACACACACTTGATTCAAAAGATCGGGACAACAACGATTCTTTGTTCGTCAGTGAATTCAGGGCTCGATTTGATTTTAATCGTGTTTGTTATTCGTTCGTACAAAGATTCACATCATTTGGTATCAGAGCTTAGGTTCATTGAATTCAAGTCAGTATCTTGTTATTCAATTTTCAGATCTGTTATTTCGTCGTAGTTTCCAGATTTGTTTTCGTCTATCGTTCTTTGTCTCTCCGTGAATCTGTGATTCTCAAAGAAAAGTTGATTTTTTTTTATTTTTTTCTTTGGTATTTTCGAGCAACTACTCAGCAAAAAAAAAAAAAAAAGAGAGAGTACAAAAATTCCGAAAATTCACCATTATTTCTTTTTGATATCTTGTTCTATTTTCTTTAGAGAGTCATATTCAATTGCCTCTCACAGTCAAAATATATATATATATATATAAATATATTTCATATATTCGAATTTCTTGTCTACATAGTCCAAGTGAGTCGGTCGCATTTGTTCACAAGTTGGAACTTGATTGTTTGATATACTCAAATACAAAGCTTGAGCACACCTTCAAGAGAGTCATCAAATTCGAGTGGAAACATTTGAGTGTGGGTGTTATTTCTTTGGAGTGGCTAGTGAGTATTTGTTGTGAGCAAAAAAAAAATTGAGAGAAAAGACGAGTGAATTTTTTTTTTGGAGTGACCGTGAGCATTTGGGTGAGGATTATTTTGTTTCTACTAACGTTTTCTTGCAGGTACAAATTTGAAAATTAGATGGAGAGGGAGGTAGGAGATAGTTCGAACCCGGGGTTGTCTAAGGTTCAAATGGAGGCGTTGTTTGGGCATATTAGTAGGATGATGTCGACCCAAATGGAGTCGTTACATGAAAGGTTGGATAAGCTTGAGGTTGGTGTTAGTGGGAGTAAGTCTAAACCTAAGGATTTGAGTAGAGAGGATGAGGAGTACGAGTTGGGAGGAGACGAGGAGAGTCAAAATGAAAATTGGGGTAGGAATGGAAGAGGTAGAGGATACAGTAGAGGAAAAAGAGAAGCCGTACGGGGTAGATATAATGGGATAGGGAAGATGGTAACATGGGTAGCATTAAGATGAAAATTCCATCGTTCCATGGGAAATCTGACCCGGAGGCGTATTTAGAGTGGGAAAAGAGGGTAGAGTTTGTGTTTGAATGTCACCACTACTCCGAACAAAAGAAGGTGAGGTTGGCGGTGGTAGAATTCTTAGACTATGCTCTCATTTGGTGGGATCAACTAGTGACCACTAGAAGGAGGTATAATGAGAGACCTATTGAATCTTGGGATGAGATGAAGAGGGTCATGAGGAAAAGGTTTGTGCCCAATCACTACTATAGGGAGATGTTTAAGAGGTTACAAACTTTGAGGTCACCAAATTAGGATGAGAGAAGGTGATGAGTGGAAAACGGCTTTTAAAACCAAGTATGGGTTATATGAGTGGACGGTCATGCCTTTTGGCTTGACTAACGCTCCTAGCACTTTTATGAGGTTAATGAACCATGTCTTGCGTGCATACATAGGAAAATTTGTTGTTGTTTACTTTGATGATATCCTAGTATATAGCAAAGACTTGGATGAGCATGTTAATCACTTGAGACTTGTGCTAATCACACTAAGGGCTGAAAATCTCTATGCTAACTTAAAGAAATGTGATTTTTGTACAAGCAAACTTGTCTTTCTTGGTTTTGTGGTAAGCTCACAGGGGATACAAGTGGATGAAGACAAGGTAAGTGCTATTCGAGATTGGCCATCGCCTACTACTGTTGGTCAAGTCTGAAGTTTTCATGGACTTGCAAGCTTCTATAGGAGGTTTGTAAAGGATTTTAGCACACTTGCAGCACCGATGACGGCGGTAATTAAGAAGAACGTTCCATTCTATTGGGGCGAGGAGCAAGAGAAGTCTTTTAATCTTATTAAGCACAAATTGATTAATGCTCCTTTACTTGTTTTACCTGATTTTTCTAACACTTTTGAAATTGAATGTGATGCGTTAGGTGTAGGTATTGGTGGAATTTTGATGCAAGGGGGACGGCCAGTGGCGTACTTTAGCGAAAAGCTCAATGGAGCCGCCTTGAACTACCCCACATATGATAAGGAGTTCTACGCACTTGTGAGGACTCTAGAGACATGGCAGCACTACCTGAGGCCTAAGGAGTTTGTGATTCATACTGATCTCATGTCTCTTAAGCACCTTAAGGGGCAGCAGAAGTTGAACAAGCGACACGCCAAGTAGGTGGCATTCATTGAAACATTTCCTTACATCATCAAGTACAAGCAAGGTAAGGAAAATGTAGTGGCCGACGCACTATCACGGAGGTATGTACTAATCTCTACTTTGGAGTTTAAAGTTTTGGGATTTGAGCATGTGAAGGAATTATATGTGCTATATGAGGATTTTAAGAATGAATTTGAAATATGTCTGCATGGTCCACATGACAAGTTTTATTTCCATCATGGCTTCTTGTTTAAGGAAGATAGGTTGTGCATCCCTAGATCATCCATTCGTGAATTACTTGTTAGGGAAGCGCATGGGGGTGGCCTAATGGGACATTTTGGTGTGGCTAAAACTTTAAGTGCATTGCATGAACATTTCTATTGGCCACACATGAAACGTGACGTTGAGCGTGTTTGTGATAAGTGCATTACTTGTAGGCAAGCTAAATCTAAAACCCAACCACATGGCTTGTATACACCACTTCCCGTCCCTAGTGAACCTTGGGTTGATATTTCTATGGACTTTGTTTTGGGGTTGCCTAGGACAAAAAAGGGAAGAGATTCTATATTTGTTGTTGTGGATAGGTTTTCTAAGATGGCACATTTTATTGCTTGTCACAAAACTGATGATGCATCTCACATTGCTGACCTATTCTTTAGGGAAGTCGTTAGGTGGCATGGCATGCCTAGGACTATTGTTTCTGATCGCGATGTTAAATTCTTGAGTTACTTTTGGAAGACGTTATGGGCTAAACTTGGCACAAAATTGTTGTTTTCTACTACATGTCATCCTCAAACGGATGGGCAAACTGAAGTTGTCAATAGAACTTTAGGAACACTTTTGCGTGCTATTCTTAAAAAGAACTTAAAGAATTGGGAAGATTGTTTACCATTTGTTGAGTTTGCGTATAATCGTTGCATGCATTCAACTACGAATTATTCGCCATTTGAGATTGTTTATGGTTTTAATCCTTTGACTCCGTTGGATTTGATGTCTTTACCTGTGAGTGAAAGGTTAAACATAGATGACAAAAAGAAAGCTGAATTTGTTAGGGGCTTGCATGAAAAGGTCAAGGCCAATATTGAAAAGAAGAATGAGCAAAATGCCAAGCAAGCCAACAAGGGAAAGAAGAAAGTGATATTTGAGAAGGGAGATTGGGTGTGGTTACACTTGAGGAAGGAGAGGTACCCCGAGAAGAGACGTTCAAAGCTATTACCTAGGGGCGATGGACCATTTCAAGTCCTTGAAAGGATCAATGACAATGCCTACAAACTCGATCTACCAGGTGAGTATAACGTGAGTTCTACTTTTAATGTTAGTGACTTGTCGTTGGTTGATGTAGGTGACGAGCTGCATTTGAGGACAAATCCTTTTCAAGAAGGGGAGGATGATGCAAACACGGATGGTCAGGCGCCAAGGAAAGCATGGGACCCTTTGGAGTTGCCGGAGGGACCAATCACGAGGGGACGATTGAAGAAGTTCAAGGAAACGTTGCACGGCCTTATGAGCAATGAAGAAGGTCTTACAAGCGAGGTACAAAGTGCTGGAGGGGTTTTGATGCATGGAAGTGAGTTTGGTAGTCACAAGAACATTATTCAAGTGATAGATGAAGTTGAGTACAGCAGCATCGGCGCCCGAGCGGTCAAATATTACCGCCCGAGCGCCATATTTACTGTCCGAGGCGAAGAATTCCAGAAAGCCTCGCGCCCGAGCGGTCGTAATCTACCTCCCGAGCGCGAGTAGTACAGAAGCCTTGGCGATCGAGCGGTCAAGTTCTACCGCCCGAGCGCGAACCAGTTCCGGAAAAATCCTAGTTTCCTAGTTAGAGTTTTGATTATTTTGGTAACTAGATTTGCAATCTTTTTCTAATATGTAGTCATATTTGCACGAAATTTTTAGAACTTTACAGATTCATTATTGATATTTTTATCATTGTTCTTGAGTTTTCTCTCAAACAATTAAAGCTTTTGCTTTGTCAAACAAAAATAAAACTTATCAAAGTTTTTAACTTTGTGGCGTTTGTCGATCGTGCTTGTGCGGATTGTCGTCGACTTGTTCTTCGAAGGTTCGTTATAATCTCGGTTGTTTATCTCGTGATTATTTGTTGCTAGACTTTTCATAGTTTAGAGGTGAAAATCACAACACACACACTTGATTCAAAAGATCGGGACAACAACGATTCTTTGTTCGTCAGTGAATTGAGGGCGCGATTTGATTTTAATCGTGTTTGATATTCGTTCGTACAAAGATTCACATCACATACATTCATATCAGAACGTTTTGCATTGACACATGCATTGCCTGTAGAGTCATTGTCTACTGTAGTGTCTATTTCTTCTCCGTTGGGAAGTGGTCTGATATCTGTGACTTCAGTTAGACATTGCTTACTGCAGTTTGAAGGGCATGAGATCGATTTAGAATGTGTTTTACTTGGTTTATCTGATTTTGATTGTATTGTCGGGATTGACATGTTGACTAAGTACAGATCCACCGTAGACTGTTTTCACAAGATTGTTAGATTCAGACCTAAAATGACAGAGGAGTGGAAATTCTATGATAAGGGTTCCAGATCTCGGATTCCCTTAGTATCTGCTCTGACTATGAGTAGATTGTTGCAACAAGGAGCAGAAGGGTTCCTTATTTATTCAGTAGATTTACTGAAATCGAGCCCGGCATTGGCAGATTTGCCAGTAGTACGGAAGTTTGCAGATATATTTCCTGACGAGATTCCAGGGTTACCTCCAGCTCGAGAGGTAGATTTTAGCATTGAGCTCATTCCAGGTACCGTTCCTATTTCGAGATCTCCATATAGGATGGCGCCAATAGAATTGAAAGAACTGAAAGCACAATTAGAAGATCTTCTAGCCAAAGGATATATCAGACCTAGTGTATCTCCTTGGGGCGCACCAGTGCTATTTGTGCGAAAGAAAGACGGTTCTATGAGATTGTGTATAGATTACAGGCAGCTGAACAAGGCAACGATAAAGAACAAATATCCTTTGCCTCGTATCGACGACTTATTTGATCAATTGAAGGGATCATCTATCTATTCCAAGATCGATTTGAGATCTGGATATCACCGGTTGCGAGTACGAGATATTAATATACCAAAGACAGCATTCCGAACCAGGTATGGACATTATGAATTTATTGTCATGCCTTTTGGTTTAACGAATGCTCCGGCGGTGTTTATGGGACTGATGAACCGCGTCTTTCAGAGATATTTAGATGAGTTAGTGATTGTTTTTATTGATGATATTTTGGTGTATTCAAAGAATTTGGATGAGCATGCTAATCATTTGAGAATTGTGTTGCAAACATTGAGAAATGAAAGATTGTATGTTAAACTATCAAAGTGTGAGTTTTGACTGAGACAGGTTGTCTTCTTGGATCATATCATATCTGGAGATGGTATTTCTGTGGATCCGAGTAAAGTGGAAGCTGTGATCAATTGGCCGAGACCGACTTCGGTGCCTGAGATACGCAGTTTCATGGGTCTAGCAGGGTACTATAGACGATTTGTCACACCCTTACTCTATACTTAGCATGATTACCATAATCAAAATAAGATTTGAATGATATAACTATAGTATGAAGCAAATCAAACAAGAGGCATCACTTTGACGGTTTATAAAAATTTTGGCATGATGTCCCTATATTTTGTATAAGCAAAACAACTCCACTCAAGCAACAACCTCAAGCATATTCTCATATAAAACATACTTTGTATCATCATTCATAACATGGAACATGTTTCAAACCCTCATATAAAATTTACTACAATACATATGCGGAAGCTATACAATAAGAAGTGCCGGTTCTTGTCGAGGTAGGGCACATCACTAGCATCCATTGGCGAACCGGCATCCTAGGCATCTTCACTACCTGATCCTGTAATACATGAGCTACGTGAGTTTATAAAACTCAATAAGTTGGCACTTATACGTATCAATATGCATCGAAGGAACATACATATCAAGTCGTGATCAATAATGAATCTTGAAAACATGTCATACCGTAGCATATATTCAATGTTCATTTTTGTACTTGAGCCTCATTAGTTGACCTGTACTACCGTGCTTGCTTTATTATATAGCTACTACTATGTTGGACGTCAGGGAGCAACCTTTGGCAACCCCACGCCCCATGAACATATATTGGCCAATAGCTTTGGTGGACTTAAAACCACCCATGATGTCAACAAGCTCTATATCATGTAAAATCAGTCCTTTTTCTTTCAATGTTCATGTTCATGTTCATAACATAGCACCCATCATCAATATTCATGAGTTCCTTACATATTTAATACATAACAATGGAATATGGTGCTATGTTTTCATCAATAAACATACTAACAATGTACATATAGCAATAATCAATGGGAAGTATTTGAAATCATAATATTACTCATGTATTACTTCAAGAACATGCCAACTTACTGTCCAAGCTTAAGAACACTGGTTTGAGACGGTGTTTCTTGCTCCTATACTGTCAAATATACCAATAATTCAGTCACTAATGCATTAACTAGATTAAAATCATTCCTTTATTGTCACCTACATGTACCATAACTAAAAGAGAAGAAAACTTACACCCTTATGTGAAGTTCTTGTGATGGAGAACTAAAATCTAACTTCAAAACTTTGAAAGGAATGAAGAAAGAAGCTTTAGAGGATGTCTTCTAGATTTTTCTCTCGAGCTTTTGCTTTTAAGGAATGGAAAATACTGAAGAAATGGTTTAGAAACTCGATGCTTATCTTCCAATATATTAGGCGGCGCTCGGGCGGTAGTTTTCTACCGCTCGAGCGCGGAGTGTTCTGTCCAAAAGGTAAAATTTTCGTGCACTGGCGCTCGGGCGGTCATTTTCTACCGCTCGGGCGCCACATGTTCTGTAAAATTTGTGGAATGATAATGCACGGGCGCTCGGGCGGTCATTTTCTACCGCTCGGGCGCCACCTGTTCTGTCTCTGCGCACTACTTCGTCAAAGATCTCTCCAGAAACGTATCTTCCGTTCATAATCTGAAAACATGGTAAACTACGAAGTTGTAGTCCTATGTCTTGGCTTGAATCTCCAACTAGTTTCAGGTCATTTGGAGGTCGGAGTAAAAAGTTATGCCCATTCTCCTAACATGTGTCAGTGAGGGAATGACGGTATACACGACACACTTCGAGGCACTTTTGGCTTGTCTTCCACAATGATTTGGACAAAACACAAAACGTGAAAGTTGTAGCATTATATCTTAGCTTTCTAATGGTTAAGGCCTCACACAATTTGGATCAATATTCAAATCATTATACTAAAACCCGTACGAACTACCATATCTACATCTCATTTCCCACAACTTCCATTACACTATCATCACCTACACATCTTACTCTAACTATTTAGACATATATTCATTCTCAATATACCATGGGCAATATAAAAGTCATGTTCAATCTCAATATTGATACTTCAATCATCACATGAAATCTAATGAGCTAAATAACTACATAATAAACGACATAAACGCATTATTATCATTTGTACGAGTAACCGGGCATTACACGATTCATCAAAGATTTCTCCAGTATTGCGAAGCCGATTACCCAGTTGACGCAAAAGAATACACCATTTGTGTGGTCGGAGGATTGCGAGTCTAGCTTCCTAGAGTTGAAGAAGAGGCTGACCAGTGCACCTGTCTTGATGATTCCTTCAGGTACTGGTGATTTCGTTGTATATGGTGATGCATCTCATAGAGGGCTGGGGTGTGTTCTTATGCAACGGGGTCATGTGATCGCATATGCCTCTAGACAACTGAAGCCACACGAGATTCGATACCCCATTCATGATCTTGAATTGGCGGCTATCGTATTTGCCTTGAAGATCTGGCGTCACTATCTTTATGGTGAGAAATTTGAGATTTACTCTGACCATAAAAGCCTGAAGTATCTGTTTTTGTGACACCTCGACCCGTTTACAATAAAAATAGCAGCGGAATTTAAAATATTTCTTTAAAGTGAGGAAGGATTCAAAATACATTACCAATATATATACCATCAAAAGAATATACATGATCCCAAAAAGTGTTGCATCAAAATACAAAATATCATTTTGATCATGTATAACAAAATAATCTTCCACTTCCTTCCATCTCTTATGCATATGACCCCGGCTCCAAAATCAACGTCCTGATCCGTCGCTCTTATCTGCATCACATGAAATAACTGAAATGAGTATAAAACTCAGCAAGTGGAACTCTTACATAGCAATGATACATAGTATATTATGTAAAACATGGCTTTGAAAACATAAAATACCATCAACTCTGAAACATGTATATCTTAGCAATAGCATAACAATGAGATGGTATTTCTCTTTACTATGGTGGATTGATATCAATAGTAACTCTGTCTGTGGTGCTCGTATCCCATCGATATAAATCGACAACTCTGAGGGATATAAGCCTATGGTCGTTGATCAACTAATTGCATGCAATCTCTGACTATGTATCTATCAATCCATAAAACATTTAAACTCTTTCTTTGGGACAATTTATCAAACACCTTGAATACTATATCTTTGAATTCCCTTTCAATACAATTGAGACATACAATGCCTCCAATAGATATAACAAATGAATCAATACATAACTATGAAGCAAATGAAGGGAATAACACATTACAACCTTTGAAACACAATACATATAACATCATGTGAGCACAAGGGATGAATTTCCACTTACAAACCACAAGAACACCTTGAATCTAACTCCTTGGTTGAAATCCTACAACAATAACCCGTATATAACACCATCATCAACTCTATAATCAAGAACCCATGCCAAATAATCCATAAAACCAACATAAACAACAAACCCATATCATCTCTCTTCCAAAACCAAGAAATAACAACACCAAAAGCTTACCTTAGCTTCCTAGCACCAAGAAGAACTTCGATCTTAACTCAAATCACCAACTAAAAGCTTGAATCGAAGATAGAAAGTGAAAGAAATAAGGAACCCTAGCCTTCCCAAGGAGAGAAATCCGAAAATGAGAGGTGAGAAATGAGAGAAATGGAGCAACACTTGTATATAAGCACTTAAAACTCCAAAAACACGTTTTTTAAAAATCGCTGGCCGCTCGGGCGAACATATTTTTCCGCTCGGGCGCGGAACTCTCGGCCAGAAATCCAAAATTTTCGAAGTAGGCTCGCCCGGGCGGACATTTATTCCCGCTCGGGCGCGCACTCTGCGCACTGCTACTCCAAAGATTGCTTCTGAAACGCCTCTTCCCTTCATAATTTGGAAAAGTGGTAAACTACAAAGTTGTAGCTCTATGTCTTGTATTGAATCCCTAAAAATTTTAGATCATTTGGACGTATGAATAAAAGGTTATGCCCATTCTCCCAACATGTGTCACTAAAGGAACGTCGAAACACACGAAACACTTCGGGGCACTTTTGGCTTACCTTCCACAATGATTTGAACAAAACTCAAAACAAGAAAGTTACACCTCTATGTCTTATCTTTCTAATGGAAAAGGCCTCACCTCATTTGGATCAACATACGAATTATCATGAATTTAATCGTAACGCCGCTACAAAAGAACTACACATCATCTATAACCAACCATACTATAAATCATAAATCGAAACTCTTAACATCCAAACTATACCTAAACTTGACCAAGTAGTCAATAAACTTATGAAAACTTAAACCGTACCGTACACCAGGCTTGGCTATTACAATCTCCCCTCCTTAGAGGAATTTCGTCCTCGAAATTGACGTCACTGAACGAACAACTCAGGATACTTCTCTCTCATCTCATCCTCTGGTTCCCACGTGGCCTCTTCGATCAAATGGTTCCTCCAAAGAACTTTAACGATGCCGATATCTTTGTTCCTCAAAACTTTAACTTTGCGGTCCAGTATCTGAACCGGAATCTCTTGGTACGTCAAATTCGGCGTCAAGTCCAATGGCTCGTGGCGAAGATCTTACATGGGAAGGATTCGCAATATACTTCCTGAGCATCGATACGTGAAAAACATTATGGACTCTGTCAAGATCTGGCGGTAGGGCTAACCTGTAGGCTCGATCACCAACTCTGTCCAAAATCTCAAAGGGGACAATAAATCTCGGACTCAACTTGCCCTTCTTGCCAAACCGCATCACACCCTTGAGAGGTGCTATCTTCAAAAACACGTGATCGCCAACCTCAAACTGTAAAGGTCTAAGACGTACATCCGCATAGCTCTTCTGTCTCGACTGCGCTGTCTTCATCCTCTCTCTAATAACAGCAACTACATCAGCAGTCTGTTGGACCAACTCTGGACCCAACATCTTCCTCTCACCAATCTCATCCCAATACAAGGGAGATCTACACTTCCTGCCATAAAGTGCTTCGTACGGTGCCATCCCAATCGTCGCCTTGTAACTGTTATTGTACGTGAGCTCCACAAGAGGCAATTTAGAATCCCAGCTACCAGAATAATCAATAGTGCAAGCTCTGAGCATATCCTCTATAATCTGAATAACTCTCTCTGATTGACCGTCGCTCTGAGGGTGATATGCTGTACTGAAAGCTAACCGTGAACCCATAGCTCTGTGCAAACTCTTCCAAAACTCTGAGGTAAATCTAGGGTCACGATCAGACACAATCGACACAGGGACACCGTGAAGTCTAACAATCTCTGCTATATAATCCTCGGCATACTGGTTCATGGAATACGTCGTCTTGACTGGGAGAAAATGCGCTGACTTGGTCAATCGATCCACAATAACCCAAATAGAATTAAAACCCTTCTGCGTCCTTGGAAGACCAGTCACGAAGTCCATCGTAATATGCTCCCATTTCCACTGAGGAATCGGCAATGATAGCAATGTCCCAGCAGGTCTCTGGTGCTCAATCTTCACCTGCTGACAAGTTAGGCACTGAGAAATAAACATGGCAATATCTTTCTTCATACCTGGCCACCAGTAGAGTCTATGAAGATCCTGATACATCTTGGTGCTGCCTGGATGTATCGAATATGGTGCGGTATGTGCCTCTGTCAAGACGTCTCGCCGAATATCATCACCAGTAGGAACACAAATACGACCTCTAAATGTCATCAAACCGTCTCCATTCACTCCAAACTCTGAATTACCTCTCTCCTTAGCCCTGGCTCTCAACTATGACAATTGAACATCAACAGCCTGCTCTCTACGGATCATGTCCGTCAAAGTAGCCCGAATGACCAACGCTGAAAATCGAGCAATGGTCCCCGGAACCACAAAAGCTATCTCCTCTCGCTGCAAGTCTAACAACAACGGCTGCTGAATCATCGAACTCAAAGAAGAACTCGATTTACGGCTCAAGGCATCTGCTACAACACTCGCTTTCCTCGGGTGGTAACTAATCGTCACATCATAATCTTTGACAAGCTCTAACCACCTCCTCTGCCGCATATTGAGCTCTTTCTGGGAAAACAGATACTTCAAGCTCTTGTGGTCTGTGAAAATTTCACACTTTTCGCCATATAAGTAATGTCTCCAGATTTTCAAGGCGAAAACCACAGCTGCCAGCTCCAGATCGTGCGTAGGATAATTCTCGTAGTCCTTCAACTGGCGAGAAGCATAAGCTATAACCTTTCCACGTTGCATCAGCAATGCACCAAGACCTTTCTTCGACGCGTCAGTGTACACAACAAAATCCTCTGAACCACTGGGCAATGAAAGAACAGGAGCTGTCGTCAACTTGTCCTTCAACTCTTGAAATGCACTCTGACAATCATTGGACCACTCGAACTTCACAGTCTTCCTCGTCAGATTGGTTAACGGCAGGGCAATCTTAGAAAAATCTGAGATGAAACGACGATAATAACCTGCCAACCCAAGAAAACTGCGTACCTCTGAGACAGTGGTAGGAATAGGCCACTTCTGAATCGCCTCAATCTTTGCTGGATCAACAGCTATGCCATCCTTCGAAACAACATGGCCTAAAAAGGAAATCTCCTCCAACCAAAACTCACACTTCTTCAACTTAGCATCCAACCTCTTCTCTCTCAACAACTGAAGAACAACTCTGAGATGCTCTGCATGAAGCTCTCTGGTCTTGGAATAGATCAAGATGTCGTCGATGAAGACAATTATGAAGCTATCCAAATATGGCTTGAACACACGGTTCATCAGATCCATTAAAATTGAAGGAGCATTGGTCAGACCAAAAGACATCACAAGAAACTCATAGTGACCATACCTGGTCCGGAACGCTGTCTTAGGGATATCAGAATCCCTAACCTTCAACTGATAGTAGCCAGACCGAAGATCAATCTTCGAAAATACAGTAGCACCTTGCAGCTGATCAAACAAATCATCTATCCGTGGCAACGGATACTTGTTCTTGATAGTCACTTTGTTGAGCTCCCTATAGTCGATACACAGCCGCAACGACCCATCTTTCTTCTTGACAAAAAGAACCGGAGCTCCCCAAGGCGAAGAATTCGGTCGAATAAAACCCTTGTCTAAAAGATCCTGCAACTGCGTTTTCAACTCCTTCATCTCGGTAGGGGCCATTCTGTACGGTGCCTTAGAAATAGGAACCGTACCTGGAACCAGATCAATCACAAACTCCACATCTCTATCCGACGGCAAACCCGGCACATCATCCTCAAACACATCAGCAAACTCCCTCATAACATCGATATCATCAATATTCAACTTAATCATTCTATCCACATCCACAATCGAAGCCAGAAACACATCACAACCTCTACACAGCAACTTCTCAGCCTCAAGACAAGAAATAAAAGGAAGGACCAGCGAAGTACCTGCACTGGCGAGCATACCTTCCCTATTGCCATCATCTGCAAAAGTCACCGTCTTAGCAACGCAATCAATCACTGCACGATAGGTCGATAGCCAATCCATGCCAAGTATAACATCAAATGCAACCATCGGGATGACAATCAAATCAGCAAAAACCAAACGCCCATCAATTTGAACAGAGCACGCATACACAATCGATGTCGGGCACAACACATCCCCCGAAGGCAAAACAACATTGAACTGGAGGGGAAGAACAGAAGGAACTATACCCAAAGATCTCAAAAACAATTCAGACATAAAAGAATGAGTAGCACCTGTATCAATCAAAGTCGTAGCTACTCTGCTTGAAATTAAAATAGTACTAGAGATCACAGAAGAATCATGGTTTATACCTTCCTTGGTCATCGTAAAGATGCGACCCTGCACCTTATCCTTGCTCGCTCCCCTTGGACAGTCTTTAGCAATGTGGGCCAGCCGTGCCACAACGATAACGCATATGAGTGCCAAATCTGCACTCTCCTCGATGATGTCTGCTGCATTTAGGACACAGCGGCTTCTCAGGATCAACTGGAACTGGCGGTGGTCTAGGACTCGATTCCATCTTGCCCTTCCCTTTGAAACGATCCTTGCCTCTTTGATTCGAGCCCTGGCCTCTCTGAGCAACAGCTTGATGCCTCTCCTGCCTCTCTCTTGTGATATCCTTCTCGTCTTGTTCGGCCAATAACGCCTTAGACACAATCTCTTTGAAAGTCACAGCCTTGGACATATTTATATCTCTCCTGATCTCAGCTCTAAGGCCTCGAATGAAATGAGCACCTTTATCTTTGTCATTTGAAGCAATATACGGAGCAAATAAACAACCCTCCTCGAACTTGAGAATGTACTCATCAACGTTCATACCTCCCTGTCGAAGCTCCAAGAACTCTGTCACCTTCCTAGCTCGAAGTGCGTCGGGAAAGTACTTGTCATAGAACAGGTCTGTGAACTCTTGCCACTTCAAAGCTGAAACATCGACACCAACCTTAGTGGCCATTCCACCAGATACGTGCAGCCTTTATCAACATGAATACTGCACAGCTGATCCTGTCTTTATCCTCATACTGAATATGGTCGAAGATTGCTTCAAGCGCCTTGACCCACTCGACAGCCACTAACGGATCAGTGCTACCTGCGAATTCCGGTGGATCCATTCTCTTAAAAGCAGAAAAGACGGCATCAGTGCCAACTGCCTGAGCTACTTGGCCTCTCACTTGGCCTCTACCTTGTCCTGTTCCTTGCAATCGAAGCAGCTGCTGAATCTGCTTGCTATGGACTTTGGCTTGCTCTTTAAGCAACTTGCCGAACTCGTCGACAACTCTCGAGGAAGAACTATCCTCACCCTCTGACGCCTTACGCTTAGGAGGCATACTCTACAATGTGCTCACAAAAGAGATATCAATAAATAACAATGAATAGATGCAAAAGAAAACATACCCGGACAGTGTAAAGTATACGAAGTCATATGCATTGGTCCGAAGAACGGTGCTCTGATACCACCTAAATGTGACACCTCGACCCGTTTACAATAAAAATAGCAGCGGAATTTAAAATTTTTCTTTAAAGGGAGGAAGGATTCAAAATACATTTCCAATATATATACCATCAAAAGAATAAACATGATCCCAAAAAGTGTTGCATCAAAATACAAAATATCATTTTGATCATGTATAACAAAATAATCTTCCACTTCCTTCCATCTCTTATGCATATGACCCCGGCTCCAAAATCAACGTCCTGGTCCGTCGCTCTTATCTGCATCACATGAAATAACTGAAATGAGTATAAAACTCAGCAAGTGGAACTCTTACATAGCAATGATACATAGTGTATTCTGTAAAACATGGCTTTGGAATCATAAAATACCATCAACTCTGAAACATGTATATCGTAGCAATAGCATAACAATGAGATGGTATTTCTCTTTACTATGGTGGATTGATATCAATAGTAACTCTGTCTGTGGTGCTCGTATCCCATCGATATAAATCGATAACTCTGAGGGATATAAGCCTATGGTCGTTGATCAACTAATTGCATGCAATCTCTGACTATGTATCTATCAATCCATAAAACATTTAAACTCTTTCTTTGGGACATTTTATCAAACACCTTGAATACTATATCTTTGCATTCCCTTTCAATACAATTGAGACATACAATGCCTCCAATAGATATAACAAATGAATCAATACATAACTATGAAGCAAATGAAGGGAATAACACATTACAACCTTTGAAACACAATACATATAACATCATGTGAGCACAAGGGATGAATTTCCACTTACAAACCACAAGAACACCTTGAATCTAACTCCTTGGTTGAAATCCTACAACAATAACCCGTATATAACACCATCATCAACTCTATAATCAAGAACCCATGCCAAATAATCCATAAAACCAACATAAACAACAAACCCATATCATCTCTCTTCCCAAACCAAGAAATAACAACACCAAAAGCTTACCTTAGCTTCCTAGCACCAAGAAGAACTTCGATCTTAACTCAAATCACCAACTAAAAGCTTGAATCGAAGATAGGAAGTGAAAGAAATAAGGAACCCTAGCCTTCCCAAGGAGAGAAATCCGAAAATGAGAGGTGAGAAATGAGAGAAATGGAGCAACACTTGTATATAAGCACTTAAAACTCCAAAAACACGGTTTTAAAAAATCGCTGGCCGCTCGGGCGAACATCTTTTTCCGCCCGAGCACAGAAGTCACGGCCAAAAATCCAAAATTTTCGAAGTTGGCTCGCCCGGGCGGACATTTATTCCCGCTCGGGCGCGCACTCTGCGCACTGCCACTCCAAAGATCGCTTCTGAAACGCCTCTTCCCTTCATAATTTGGAAAAGTGGTAAACTACAAAAAATGTAGCTCTATGTCTTATCTTGAATCCCTCAAAATTTCAGATCGATTGGACGTCTGAGTAAAAAGTTATGCCCATTCTCCCAACATGTGTCACTGGAGGAACGTCGAAACACACGAAACACTTCGGGGCACTTTTGGCATACCTTCCACAATGATTTAAACAAAACTCAAAATAAGAAAGTTACACCTCTATGTCTTATCTAACCACTCCAATGGCCTCATACCAATTGGCTCAACATACGAATTATAATTAATTTAATCGTAACGCCGCTACAAAAGCACTACACATCATCTATAACCAACCATAGTATAAATCATAAATCGAAACTCTTAACATCCAAACTATACCTAAACTTGACCAGTAGTCAATAAACTTATGAAAACTTAAACCGTACCGTACACCAGGCTTGGCTATTACAGTTTTCTCAGTCAGAGTTGAACATGAGGCAGCGTAGATGGCTTGATCTACTGAAAGATTTTGATTGCGAGATCAAGTACTATCCAGGGAAGTGAATGCAGCAGCAGATGCCTTGAGTCGAAAGGTTTTTGCCCTATCCTTATCGACGATAGGTGTTTCGAATTTAGTTGAAGATTGTTGTTTGTCTGGTTTAGCATTTGACACAGATAGTAGACCATTAAGACTTGCCACGATTCAAGTTGAGCCAGATTGGATGATGAAAATCAAAGAAGCCCAAAGAACAGATCAGAATATTGTGGGGACCCGGGCTCTAACTCAATTCTTTTCGGGATTAGTCGGATCATTGTTCAAAATTACGGGTCTAAAATTTGCTTTTAACATTAAATCAAATGTTTATAACTCAGGCACAAGCTAATTCTATATTCATTGCATTACAACAAACATAAAATACATGCCTTGTTTTATTCATATTCTACAAACCAGTAATGAAATACAGTGCATATCAAAAGTACAACTACTAGTTCATCTGCTACGCCCGTGATCACCACGCTATGTCCATCTCTCATCTCTGTCGCGACCTTGATCCTGCCCCACCTGTTGTTATGCACACATACAGACATAACAACAGCCGGAAACTCCGGTGAGAACAAATCCCAGTCTAAAACATGTAGGCATGCTGATACATAATCATAAATCATGAATCAAAGCAATAATAATGGGCTTCATAGTCTATGAAACCAATCTATATAAACATGCAATTCAAATCAAATCATGTCTTGACTCGACTCGACTCTACTCTAGGGATCTCGGTGTGAATAAGACGTCACTGTCTGTCACCTACCCTCCCAATCGGGGTAACTGTACGTCTTATTCCTAGACTTCGGTCATGTCTGTATCGAATGTCTACAATCGGAGGGAATCTGATCCGAAGCGTCGATACCACCGAACATCTAGTTTGGCAAGTCTGCCAATGACTCTCCGATCTCAAAGGCTTGAATATAAATCTATAAACAAGACAGCATCCTATCAAGAGATTTGAATATAGATCTATAAACAAATCAAATTCATATCAAAAGATAAACCACAATTCTAGTATGTGATTTGATTGGGAAACTCAAACTGAATCTCATTTGAGTTGTGTCTTCCCCAAACAAAACATGAATTATACCTTTCGTCGCACAATGTCTGTCGATATCGAAGTCTCGATGACGAATCTGTCACTATCAAATCTGAAATGGAAATGTTGATACATATTCTATCAATCTCTAATCTCAATCAACACATATCCAATTCACTACTTGACCTCGGTACCATTTGACGGCATAACAACGTAATTTCTCGATACCGGTCTATGAGGCCCGGGGCCGAAGAGGGGCGGGGGGTGATCGCCGGTGCCATCAGTTGCACGGACAATGAGCGGCTCCTGGCAGGCTTCTAGGTGAAGGGAACATGAATGAACCGAACCCACACGGGAATGAGAGGGATTCCGAGACTTTTCAATGTAATGGACTGTACAGTTGAAGAGGGCTTAAAAGATTTGATTTGTACTACTCATATCATGAAGGTGCATCTTCTTTTCGGTAGCTCATCACATAAGAACTCCAAAGTTAAGCGTGCTTGACTTGGGGCAATTTTGGGATGGGTGACCTCCTGGGAAGTTTCCCAGGGTGCGTGTGAGTGAGGACATAAGCACGCTGGAAAGACTCGTCTTGATACAGTGAGGACAGTCGTCGAATCCGGGGCGTTACAAGTGGTATCAGAGCCGACCTCTCTTAGTACGGTGTGGTTCGGGGACGAACCAAGCGGAAGCTGGTGGGCATGTGAGGCCCGTGGCCGAAGAGGGCGGGGGGTGATCGCCGGTGCCATCAGTTGCACGGACAATGAGCGGCTCCTGGCAGGCTTCTAGGTGAAGGGAACATGAATGAACCGAACCCACACGGGAATGAGAGGGATTCCGAGACTGTTCAATGTAATGGACTGTACAGTTGAAGAGGGCTTAAAAGATTTGATTTGTACTACTCATATCATGAAGGTGCATCTTCTTTTCGGTAGCTCATCACATAAGAACTTCAAAGTTAAGCGTGCTTGACTTGGGGCAATTTTGGGATGGGTGACCTCCTGGGAAGTTTCCCAGGGTGCGTGTGAGTGAGGACATAAGCAGCACGCTGGAAAGACTCGTCTTGATACAGTGAGGGACAGTCGTCGAATCTGGGGCGTTACACGGTCAATCCATCTCTCAACATATATCACCAATTCATACTTCTCAACTCATAATCATCATCATAAGCATATGATAGTACTCAAAGTCTGCACAAGTTAACTCTAAACATGCTGGAAAATAATAACTATAGCATACAACGTCCGTTCTTCATCCGGTTGCGTTTCTACGATATCAATAATATCAAGAACATATTATGAAACTCAATTCATCCTTCTCCTAACATATATATATCAAAAGGTGCTGGAATTGAATGAAACTTACATCTTCTTGTTGCTTCCAAAGAAAGGAACCCAAATCTGTATTTAGATTCAAGTTTTAATGTATAAATCTCACACAATCACAATTATAAATTTGGGAGAACTTGAGGAATTGTTGGAGATGCTCTCGGTTCTGAATTCTGAAATGAGAAAGACTAAATCAGTTCAATATCTATATATATATACATGCCATGTGTCACAACAAGGAACAAAGGTGGATTTCTCGCATGCAGCACCACGGGTGCGGCCACTCTTCACCGCGGGTGCGCTGTGCCCACGGCATGCCTTTCATTTTCTGAAATTAAACGACCGCGGGTGCGCTACATATAAGACCGCGGGTGCGGTAACATCAACGCAGGTGCGGTTACGTTTGAACCGCGGGTGCGGTGTCATTTCTGTAAATACTTTCCAACTCTCTGTCCATCAACCGCGGGTGCACTCTTTCTTGGACTGCGGGTGCGGTGACCCTACTGTAAAAATGACTAACTTTTTGTCCATGCACCGCGGGTGCGGTGCTTCTCTAGGCGCGGGTGCGGTTCCTTTCTTCAAGCAACACTTCATCTTTTCATTTTATCCACATACAATCTAGGGCATTACAAATATACAGCAGTCAATTCAGATGGTCAGATCAGGACTTCAGTCTGAATATCAGGTACATGATTTTGTCCTGTTTGTGAATAACCGTATTGTAGTCCTAGATACTTCAGAGTTGAAACAACAAATATTGTCAGCAGCGCACTGTAGTCGGTTCAGCATTCACCCTGGTGGTAGAAAGATGTACAACGACTTGAAGACACAGTTCTGGTGGAAACAGATGAAATCACATATTGCCGAATATGTGTCTAAGTGCTTAAATTGCCAACAGGTGAAGGCTGAAAGAAAGAAGCCCGGAGGTTTACTTCAGAGTTTGTCTATTCCTGAATGGAAATGGGATCACATTTCCATGGATTTCGTGACGAAGTTACCTCGATCATCCCGGGGTTGTGATACGATTTGGGTTGTGATAGACAGATTAACCAAATCAGCGTGTTTTATTCCGTACAGAATGACGTACAGACATGATCAGATGGCTGAGATATATGTCCGAGAGGTAGTTAGATTACATGGTGTGCCGAAGTCTATCGTATCAGACCGTGATCTACGATTCACTTCTCACTTTTGGCACAGTCTGCAGTAGGCTTTAGGTACGACATTGCACCTGAGCACTGCTTATCATCCCCAGACAGACGGACAGTCAGAGCGGACTATCCAGACTTTATGATGCAAATGTGGTTGTTCAAGCACCAAAGAAAGCATGGGAGTCATTGGAGTTTCCCGAAGGACCTATAACGAGGGGACGATGCAAGAAGTTTAAAGATGCATTTCAAGGACTCATGATGAGCTATCAAGGAAGTCCTACAAGTTGGATATCTAAATTAGAGGAGGTTGAAAATAATGGGAATAATATTGGATGTTTTTGGAATGTTATTCAAGTGCAATTGCCGAAGGTACAGCGCACCCGCGCCATTTAAGAGAATATTGCCGAAGCTATACCGCACCAGCGGTCCGAAGGCGAGCGCACCCGCGGAAGGCGAGCGCACCCGCGGTCCTTTGCACCAGAACTTCGCCGAAGCGGCACCGCACCCGCGGTCCAGTCTGCAGCGCACCTGCGGTCTTTTGTCAACTTCCGTGTCAAATTTGCTTGTTATCATAATTAAGCCTTTTTACACTACTTTTTCATACTTTATTTAACATATATTCAGTGTATCAGACCAAAAACGCATGAGGATGAATGATAGATAAAAGTTCTTGAGTTCTCTCTCAAATTGCAAAGCTTGTGCTTTGTGTTTATCAAAATCAAACTTATCAAAGATTGCATCTTTGTGGCGTTTGTCGATTGTTCTTCGCACGGATTATCAAAACAAGTTCTTTGAAGGTTCGTTTGAAATTCAATTGTTTTATCGTTGATATTTGTTGCTAAGTTATAATCGCTTAGAGGTGAATATCACAAAATCGTTACTTGTTTCAAAAGATCGGGACAAAATAATCGTTTCTTGTTTGTTATTGAATTGAGGGTGCGATTTATATATTCGTGATTGCCTTTCATTCGTATGAGGATTCGTATCATTTGGTATCAGAGCTTTGGCTCAATGAATTCAAGTAAGTATCGTTGTTGTTTTTTTTTTTTTTTTTTTTCAGATCTGTCTCAAATTTCATTCTGTTTTCAGATCTGTGGTATTCTTTTGTTTCTATTGTCATATCTACCAAAAACAAAAACAAAAATTTGTTATGTTTCAAGTTTTGTGTTATCCTTTGTTCTATTTTAGGATCTGCGTTATTTCTATCATCTTTTGATAATCTTGAATTCCAAAAAAAAAAAAAAAATTTGTTCTATGTTATTCTTTCGTTCTTGTTTTTGTGCAATTCATGTGAAATAGTTGCAAGTGTTCACAAGTTGAATCTTGTTAGTTTGATAAATATATATATATATATATATATATATATATATATATATATAAAGATTGAGCACACCTTTGAGAGAACTATCAAATTCTAGTGAAAAAATAAAACATTTGACTGCGAGTGTTATTTCTTTGGAGTGATCGTGAGAATTTGGGTGAGGAAAATATTTTATTTCTACTAACATTTTATTGCAGGTACAAAATCTGAAATTAAAATGGAGAGGGAAGTAGGAGAGAGTTCGAACCAAGGGTTATCTAAGGTTCAAATGGAGGCGTTATTTGGGCATTTTAGTAGAATGTTGCGGGCCGAGTTGGATCCTTTATATGAGAGGTTGGATAGGCTTGAAGTTAGTACGAGTGAAAATAAATCTAAGACTAAAGGTTTGGGTAGAGTGGATAAAGAAGAGAATGATTATGATTTGGATGGAGAAGAGGAGAGCCAAAACGAGAATTGGGGTAGAAGCGGAAGAGGTAGAGGATTTGGTAGGGGAAGAAGAGAAGCCTTACGTGGTAGGTACGATGATGGGAATGAGGAAGATAATAACATAGGCAGCATTAAGATGAAAATTCCGTCGTTCCATGGTAAGTCGGATCCAGAGGCTTATTTAGAATGGGAAAAGCGAGTTGAATTTGTGTTTGATTGTCACCATTATTCCGAACAAAAGAAGGTTAGGTTGGCTGTGGTTGAATTTGTTGATTATGCACTTATTTGGTGGGATCAATTAGTGACCACTAAGAGAAGATGCAATGAGAGGCCTATAGGAACTTGGGCGGAGATGAAAAGCGTAATGAGGAAGATGTTTGTACCAAATCACTACTATAGAGAAATGTTTAAGAAGTTACAAACTTTGAGACAAGGTGTGAAAAGTGTTGAGGACTACTATAAAGAATTGGAAGTAGTCATGATTAGAGCAAACATAGATGAGGATAGTGAGGCTACTATGGCTCGTTTTCTGTGTGGTTTGAACAGGGAAATTCAAGATCAAGTGGAGCTTAGACATTACTTGGATCTAGATGAAATGGTGCAAATGGCGATAAAAGTGGAGCAACAACTCAAGAGGAGAGGAGTTGGTCGTACCACACAAACTGGGAATACATCAACACCTTGGCGTTCCAACGTTGTTAAACGTGAAGAAAGCAAGGTAGTGGTCAAGCCCAAAGTTGACATTAAACAGGAGGCGCCTAAGCAGGGAATCCAAGGTAAACCTGAAACTCCTATTAATCGTTCTAGAGATATTAAATGTTTTAGGTGTCAAGGAGTTGGACATATTGCTAGCCAATGTCCCAATAAAAGGGTGATGGTGTTGAATAATTATGGGGAGTATGAATCTCATAGTGAGGGAGATGCTGGAGAGGATGAAGATGAGATGCTTGCATTAGAGGATCCTGATGAGGGATATGAAGCAGTTGTGGGTGAGAGGCATTAGTGACTAGGCGTATCATGAGTGCCCAAGTCAAAGAAGAGGAGACGAATCAGCGGGAAAACTTGTTCCATACTAGATGTTTTTTCAGTGGCAAAGTTTGCAACGTTATTATAGATGGAGGAAGTTGTACCAATGTTGCTAGTCTTGAGATGGCTGAAAAATTGAGCTTGTCTACTTTGAAACATCCTCAACCATATAGGCTACAGTGGTTGAACGACTGTGCTGAAGTGAAGGTGAACAAACAAGTTTTGGTTGCATTTTCGATTGGGAAGTATGTTGATGAGGTATTGTGTGATGTGGTACCAATGCATGCTTGTCATATTTTGTTAGGAAGACCATGGCAATATGATAGGCAAGTGACACATGATGGGTTTAGAAATAAATATTCTTTTGTACTCAAGAAAGAACCCATTGTTTTACTTCCTTTGTCCCCAAAACAAGTGTTGGAGGACCAATTGAAAAAGAAGAAGAGAGATGAGGCTGAAAGAAAGAGTGAATTAAAAAGTGAGATGGCCTTTGAAAAGAAAAATGAAATGGCTAAAAACAAAAGTGATAAAAAAATTGAGATAGCCATACAAAAGAAAAATGAGGAAAAAGAAAATGAGAGGAAATAGACCAAAAAGAAAATATATATGGTCCAAAAGAGTGACATGAAACAATTGGTGCACACACATGATACACTTGTGTTGATTCTTTACAAAGAGATTCTCTTTAACACAAGTGATATAGCCGGAAATCTTCCGAGCATTGTTGTTTCCCTTTTGCAGGAGTTTGATGATATATTTCCGGAGGAGCTACCTCAAGGAATACCACCATTGAGGGGGATTGAGCACCAAATTGATTTTGTGCCCGAAAGTGCATTACCAAATCGTCCAGCGTATAGAAGCAATCCGGAGGAGACCAAGGAGCTTCAACGGCAGGTAAGTGAATTATTAGACAGGGGTTTCGTGCGTGAGTCCATGTCTCCTTGTGCTGTAACTGTTTTGTTAGTTCCTAAGAAAGATGGCTCATGGCGTATGTGTGTAGATTGTAGGGCAATCAATAACATAACCATTAAGTATAGGCATCCCATACCTAGACTAGATGATATGTTAGATGAGTTGCATGATGCTTGTATTTTAGCAAGATTGATTTGAAAAGTTGATATCACCAAATTGGGATGAGAGAAGGTGATGAGTGAAAAACGGCTTTTAAAACTAAGTACGGGTTATATGAGTGGATGGTCATGCCTTTTGGCTTAACTAACGCTCCTAGCACCTTTATGAGGTTAATGAACCATGTCTTGCGTGCATACATAGGAAAATTTGTTGTTGTCTACTTTGATGATATCCTAGTATATAGCAAAGACTTGGATGAGCATGTTAATCACTTGAGAATTGTGCTAATCACACTAAGGGCTGAAAATTTATATGCTAATTTAAAGAAATGTGATTTTTGCACAAGCAAACTTGTCTTCCTTGGTTTTGTAGTAAGTTCGCAGGGGATACAAGTAGATGAGGACATAGTAAGTGTTATTCGATATTGGCCAACACCTGCTAATGTTAGTCAAGTTCGAAGCTTTCATGGTCTTGCAAGCTTCTATAGGAGGTTTGTAAAAGATTTTAGCACACTTGCGGCACCGATGACGGCGGTGATTAAGAAGAACGTTCCATTCCATTGGGGCGAGGAGCAAGAGAAGTCTTTTAATATTATTAAACAAAAGTTAATTAATGCGCCTTTACTTGTTTTGCCTGATTTTTCTAATACTTTTGAAATTGAATGTGATGCTTCAGGTGTAGGTATTGGTTGTGTTTTGATGCAAGGAGGACGACCAGTGGCGTATTTTAGTGAGAAACTCAATGGAGCAGCGCTGAACTATCCAACGTATGACAAGGAGTTGTACGCGCTTGTGAGGACTTTGGAGGTGTGGCAACACTACTTGAGGCCTAAAGAGTTTGTGATTCACACGGATCATGAGTCTCTTAAGCACCTTAAGGGGCAGCAGATTTTGAACAAGCGGCATGCCAAGTGGGTTGCATTCACGGAGGTATGTACTAATCTCTACTTTGGAGTCTAAAGTTTTGGGGTTTGAGCATGTGAAGGAATTATATGTGTTAGATGAGGATTTTAAGAATGTATTTGAAACATGTATGCATGGTCCACATGACAAATTTTATTTGCATCATGGTTTCTTGTTCAAAGAAGATAGGTTGTGCGTCCCTAGATCATCCATTCGTGAATTACTTGTTAGGGAGGCACATGGGGGTGGCTTAATGGGGTATTTTGGTGTGGCTAAAACTTTAAGTGCATTGCATGAACATTTCTATTGGCCACACATGAAACGTGACGTTGAGCGTGTTTGTTATAAGTGCATTACTTGTAGACAAGCTAAATCTAAAACACAACCACATGGCTTGTATACACCACTTCCCGTCCCTAGTGAACCTTGGGTTGATATTTCTATGGACTTTGTTTTGGGGTTGCCTAGGACAAAGAAGGGGAGGAATTCTATATTTGTTGTTGTGGATAGATTTTCTAAGATGGCTCATTTTATTGCTTGTCACAAAACTGATGATGCATCTCACATTGCGGATCTATTCTTTAGAGAAGTCGTTAGGTTGCATGGCATGCCTAGGACTATTGTTTCGGACCGTGATGTAAAATTCTTGAGTTATTTTTGGAAAACGTTATGGGCTAAACTTGGCACCAAATTGTTGTTTTCTACTACATGTCATCCTCAAACGGATGGGCAAACTGAAGTTGTCAATAGAACTTTAGGAACACTTTTGCGTGCTATTCTTAAATAGAACTTAAAGAATTGGGAGGATTGTTTACCATTTGTTGAGTTTGCTTATAATCGTAGTGTGCATGCTACTACGAATTATTCACCATTTGAAATTGTATATGGTTTTAATCCTTTGACTCCGTTGGATTTGATGTCTTTACCTGTGAGTGAAAGGTTGAATATGGATGGCAAGAAGAAAGCTGAATTCGTTAGAAGTTTGCATGAGAAGGTCAAGGATAACATCGAGAAGAAGAATTTACAATACACGAAGCAAGCCAACAAGGGAAGGAAAAAGATGGTTTTTGAAAAGGGAGATTGGGTGTGGTTGCACTTAAGGAAGGAAAGATTTCCAGAAAAGCGACGTTCAAAACTCTTACCTAGGGGTGACGGACCATTTCAAGTGCTTGAAAAGATCAACGACAATGCCTACAAATTAGACCTACCAGGTGAGTATAATGTCAGCTCTACTTTTAATGTTATTGATCTTTCGTTGTTTGATGTAGGAGATGATCAAGATTTGAGGACAAATCCTTTTCAAGAAGGGGAGAATGATGCAAATGTGGTTGATCAAGCACCAAAGAAAGCATGGGAGTCATTGGAGTTGCCCGAAGGACCTATAACGAGGGGACGGAGCAAGAAGTTTAAAGATGCACTTCAAGGACTCATGATGAGCTATCAAGGAAGTCCTACAAGTTGGATATCTAAATTAGAGGAGGTTGAGAATCATGGGAATAATATTGGACGTTTTTGGAATGTTATTCAAATGCAATTGCCGAAGGTACAGCGCACCCGCGCCAGTTAAGAGAATATTGCCGAAGCTATACCGCACCCGCGGTCCGAAGGCGAGCGCACCCGCGGTCCTTTGCACCCAAACTTCGCCGAAGCGGCACCGCACCCGCGGTCCAGTCTGCAGTGCACCCGCGGTCTTTTGTCAACTTCCGTGTCAAATTTGCTTGTTATCATAATTAAGCCTTTTTACACTACTTTTTCATAATTTATTTAACATATATTCAGTGTATCAGACCAAAAACGAATGAGGATGAATGATAGATAAAAGTTCTTGAGATTTCTCTCAAATTGCAAAGCTTGTGCTTTGTGTTTATCAAAATCAAACTTATCAAAGATTGCATCTTTGTGGCGTTTGTCGGTTGTTCTTCGCACGGATTATCAAAACAAGTTCTTTGAAGGTTCGTTTGAAATTCAATTGTTTTATCGTTGATATTTGTTGCTAAGTTATAATCACTTAGAGGTGAATATCACAAAATCGTTACTTGTTTCAAAAGATCTGGACAAAATAATCGTTCCTTGTTTGTTATTGAATTGAGGGTGCGATTTATATATTCGTGCTTGCCTTTCATTCGTACGAGGATTCGTATCACTTTAGAGGACATGTTGAGAGCTGTAGTGCTAGACTTTGGCACTAGTTGGCAAGATTCACTACCGTTGTGTGAATTCTCGTACAACAACATCTATCAAACGAGCATAGAGATGGCACCGTTTGAGGCGTTATATGGCACGAAGTGCAGATCTCCTCTATATTGGGATGATATATCTGAAGTACCTGAACTTGGGCCTGATATGATTCGGGAAATGACTGAGAAGGTGAAGATCATTCAGAAGCGAATGAAGGCGGCACAGGATAGGCAAGCCAAATATGCCAATATCAGACGTAGACCGCTTGTATTTGAAAAAGGGGACAGAGTATTCTTGAAGATTTCTCCCTTCAGAGGCATTGTCAGATTTGGCAAGCGTGGGAAATTGTCTCCTAGATACATCGGTCCATACGAGATTCTGGAGAAGATTGGCGATCGAAATCGACTGGCTCTTCCTCCTTCTCTATCCGGGATACATGACGTTTTTCATGTATCGATGCTACGTAGATACATGCCAGATTATTCTCATGTCATTCGGCCTGACGAAGCTGAGCTGGATCAAACGTTGAGTTATATTGAACAACCGATACAGATTCTTGATCGGAAAGAGAAACAACTCAGAACAAAGAATATTCCGCTAGTGAAAGTCCAGTGGAATCGTCATGGCACCGAGGAAGCGACTTGGGAGACAGAAGCAGATATGAGAGAGAAATATCCCGAGTTATTCTCATGATGTGAATATTTATTCAGTTTTTGATTTTACTACTGTTTGTACATACTTTGATTAACTGATTTCACGTTCGAGGACGAACTAATATCTAAGAGGGGGAGAAATGTAATGCCCTAGATTGTATGTGGATAAAATGAAAAGATGAAGTGTTGCTTGAATGAAGAAAGGGACCGCACCCGCGACTAGAGAAGCACCGCACCCGCGGTGCATGGACAGAAAGATGGCAATTTTACAGTAGGGTCACCGCACTCGCGGTCCAAGAAAGAGTGCACCCGCGGTTGATGGACAGAGAGTTGGAAATTATTTACAGAAATGACACCGCACCCGCGGTTCAAACGTAACCGCACCTGCGTTGATGTTACCGCACCCGCGGTCGTCGATTTTGTAAAATGAATGGACTGCCGAAGCTTAAGCGCACCCGCGGTCTAGACGGAGCGCACCCGCGGTGCCCTGTGCGAGAAAGCCACCCTTAATTCTTAGGAAGACACATGGCATATATATAAATAGAAATGTGTTGAGTCTTCACTTTCACCACTTCCATCAGCTGAGAACGTGAGAGATTGGGAAAAGCTTCAATTCCTTTTGCTTTAAGGTTATGATTTTGGAAGAATTATACATCCAAACTTTAATCCAAGCATAGAATCTTGCTCCTTTCTTTAAGGGCTACAAAAGGATGTAAGTTTGGTTAAGTTTTAACATGTTTTGAAGTATACATGTTGGAGAAATGCTGATATACTTGTGATAATATGTTCTTGAGATGATTGATATCGTAGAAATGCAACCGGATCGAAGAACGGACGTTGTATGCTATAGTTATTATTTTCCAGCATGTTTAGAGTTAACTTGTGCAGATTTTGAGTACTATAATATGCTTATGATGATGATTATGAGTTGAGACCTATGAAGTATTGATATATGTGGGAGTTGGATTGACCGATATTGAGAAATTACGTTGTTATGCCGTCAAATGGTACAGAGGTCAAGTATTGAATTGGATATTTGTTGATTGAGATTAGAGATTGATAGAATATGTATCAACATTTCCATTTCAGATTTGATAGTGACAGATTCATCATCGAGACTTCGACATCGACAGACATTGTGCGACGAAAGGTATAATGCATGTTTTGTTTGGGGAAGACACAACTCAAATGAGATTCAATTTGAGTTTCCCAACCAAATCACATACTAGAATTGTTGTTTATCTTTTGATGTGAATTTGATTTGTTTATAGATCTATAAACAAATCTCTTGATAGGATGCTGTCTTGTTTATAGATTTATATCCAAGCCTTTGAGATAGGAGAGTCATTGGCAGACTTGCCAAACTAGATGTTCGGTGGTATCGACGCTTCGGATCAGATTCACTCCATTTGTAGACATTCGATACAGACATGACCGAAGTCTAGGAATAAGACGTACAGTTACCCCGATTGGGAGGGCAGGTGACAGACAGTGACGTCTTATTCCACACCGAGATTCCTAGAGTAGAGTCGAGTCGAGTCAAGACATGATTTGATTTGAATTGCATGTTTATATTGATTGGTTTCATAGACTATGGAGCCCATTATTATTGCTTTGATTCATGATTTATGATTATGTATCAGCATTTATACATGTTTTATACTGGGATTTGTTCTCACCGGAGTTTCCGGCTGTTGTTATGTCTGTATGTGTGCATAACAACAGGTGGGGTAGGATCAGGGTCGCGACAGAGATGAGAGATGGACATAGCGTGGTGATCACGGGCGTAGCAGATGAACTAGTAGTTGTACTTTTGATATGTACTGTATTTAATTACTGGTTTGTAGAATATGAATAAAACGAGGCATGTATATTATGTTTGTTGTAATGAAATGAATATAGAATTATCTTGTGCTTGAGTTGTAAACATTTGATTTAATGTTAAAAGCAAAATTTTGACCAGTATTACTTGAACAAGGATCCGATTAATCCCGAAAAGAATGGAGTTAGAACCCGGGTCCCCACATATCTCGTCTTTCCCGGTCCGATCCTTTCCGTCTATAATCATATCAATTATCCACAAATCATTTCAGATTAATAGGATAAAATTCTCGGGCCTTACATTTCTCCCTCCCTAAGATATGATTTCGTCCTCGAAATCACAGGCAATCAATCATATCATAAGAAGGTATATAGAAGAAGCTAAATTGAAGAACACACATCAGTGAAATAACTCTGGAAACTTCTGTCTCATATCTGACTCAGTTTCCCAAGTAGCTTTTTCAATGCCATATTAACTCCACTGAACTTATAAAAGTGGAATAGTCTTCGTTCCGAGCTACTTTTTCTTCCGATCAAGAATCCAAATCGTCTTTTTCGAAATACTAAATGTCTCATCCAACTCGACCTCATTTGGTTGGATGACATGTGAAGCATCAGAAAGGTATTTTCGCAAGAACAAACATGAAAAACGTCCTGTATCCCATATAATGAAGGCGATTAAAGCTAGTCGATAGGCACGATCTCCTATCTTCTCAAGAATCTCATACAGCCCAATCTATCATGGAGACAACTCCCCTTTCTTGCCAAATCTGACAATTCATCTGAAAGGTGAAATTTTCAAAAATACTCGGTTTCCAGCCTCAAATACCAACGGTCGTCGTCAGATATTGGCATATTTGGCTTGTCTGTCTTGGGCTGCCTTCATTTTCTTCTGAATCAGCTTTACTTTTTCAGTCATATCTCTGATCATGCCAGGTCCGATCTCAGGAACCTCAAAGATATCATCCCAATAAAGAGGGGATCAACATTTTATTCTGTACAACGCTTCGAAAGAAGTCATTTCAATCCTCGTCTGATAGTTGTGGTTGTACGATAATTCATAAATGACAATAAATCATGTCAACTAGTGCTAAAATCCAGCACTACAGTTCTTGGATATTCTCCAGTATGCGGATAGTTTACTCCGACTATTCGTCAATCTATAGACGATAGGTGAAGGAGTTTATAATATATTCTGCCAAAAATACAAAATCAACCGAAAATCATGGTATGATATAGTCAATTTTGGCATTCAATGCAGTCTAATCACTCTTCTGACATAACTCTTGATCGTCTGATCTTATCTGTATATCATCCTGTACACCTAATATATGCAGATTCAAGCATTCTATCAACACCTTTTCAGCTATCAAAATGCATACCGCATAGATTATTGCACACTGTCTGGCAATATTTATCATTTTAAATTCAGAACATCTGGAACAACAGATTGGTTATTCATATACAATACAGTATTACTTACCTGATTCAAACACGGATTCAAAACAACAGCAAGCGTCAATCAAATTCAAAACATCACTCATCGGTACTGATCTGCCAAACTCATAAAACCGCAAATATCTAACACTGATATCCATCTCGGCCAAATAATTATGGTTTAGTTCTGCTAAAATCAATAGATATATCATCTTCAGATATAACATACCCTGAATGCAATCTGTCTCCATCAGGATGCAATCTGTTTCTGATATCAAATCAAAGCTAAAATCAATCTCTCTGATTGGAATCGAATCAGAAGTCTTATCGGGGAAAATATTATTAACTTTCTTATCATTGGTAAATCAGCCAATGAAAGACTCAACTTCAGTAAATCAACTGAATACATAAGGAATCCCTCTGTTCCTTTCTGTAATAATCGAGTTATAGATAGTACGAATTATCAAAGGAATTCTCAATCTAGAATCCTTATCGTACACTATTCATCCCTTGGCCATCTCAGGTCCGATTCTCATCATCTTCTGGAACTAATCTAGGGTAGCTCTGTACTTGGTCAGCATATCAATATCAGTAATGCAGTCTCTGTAATGCCCGATATTTTGATTCTGTTAATATGAGATTATTGATTATGAATTGATATAATTATAGACGGGCTATTACGAGACCAGATTGGCCAAAACATATGAAGGGTGCAATTTTTAGACAGAACTATTGGCCCCCGAGCGGTAGAAAATAACCGCCCGAGCGCCAATGTTCAACAGGAGCATGTTTTGGGCAGAGGATGCGGCGCCCGAGCGGTAGTTTGTGACCGCCCGAGCGCCAATGCATCGCAAGATTGGAGTTTGGGCAGAAAGTCTGGCGCCCGAGCGGCAATCTTTAACCGCTCGAGCGCCAGTGTTTAACAAAGATATGTATCGGGCAGAAGGCTCCGCGCCCGAGCGGTAACTTGCGACCGCCCGAGCGCCGACTGAAATTCATGAAAAATAGACACGTATCATTAACCGAGCAACTTGATATATATATATATATATGTATCTTTCAGAATTTCTTAAAAACGAAGAAAGAAAAGGGAACGAGAAAGGATGGTAAAATCCTTACGGCTTTATATTTCAATCCGCCCGATAGATTTTGAATCTGACTTTAGTACTGGGTTCCTATCAACGTAGGCTACAACTGGACGTAAGTTTTACTACGTTTTGACATGCTTCGAAATTATGTTATTGTCAGAATTGAATAGGATTCATATATGATGTTCTTGTTATGTTAGACATCATAGAATCGAAGTCAGATTGAGAAACGGACTGATTATGGAATTGTTTTGGTTTTCTGAGTATATTGATTTGAAATTGGACAGATTTGGATTATGAATGAGTTACAGAGTATATCAGATATGAAATATGATTTGTAATTGATGTCTGTTGATATGGTAGTGACGGGGAGACTGAAATTGTTCCGTTATGCCGATGATTTGAATTAAATCCAGATTAATCAGATTCAGTATTGAATTGAGAATTGAATATTGATATTAGGATTCTCAATATATCGTTTCAGATTTACAAAGACAGTCTTGAGTTCAGAACTGATATTGCTACAGACCGAGACTACAAACGGAAGGTATAAGTCAATGTGGTATTGGGACATCGACTCAAGTAGGATGTACTTAAGTTTCCCTAAATCACATACTTTACTTTATTGCATTGATATTTGCATTGATTTGATTGATATACTTGTTCTCTTGAATTATAGATAGCAGGTATTAGACGAGTAATCTTGTGACAGAAGTGCCTGATAGTGGTGGGATCGCCACGGGCACATTGCACTATGTCACTAGATGGTGTAGAAATCTTGGGACAGATGTGCCTGATAGTGGCGGGATCGCCACGGGCACATTGCATGATGTCACAAGATAGGATAGTGGCGATAGAGCTACAGTCCATGACGGATAGGTCAGGACACCGGATGTTGGTTATATCGAGTAATAGGATTGGAATTCTTCTATTACGGAATTCGATATAGGAACACCATATTTGGTTATATCGAGTAATAGGAACAGAGTTCCTTCTATTACGGAATTCGATATAGGAATACCACATTTGGAAACAAGGATCCCTAGACTAGGATTGAGTCTAGTCTTAAATGTGACGCCATGAGTCTAATTGACAGTTATATTGATTCATGTTGATTATGTTCCTGAATATGGTACATATTGATTTATGTTCCTGATGATGGTACATGTTTAGAATAGGATTTATTCTTGATATGGATTTATATTCTGATTTGAATACATGTTAGACAAATATGTTATATGCGGTTACATTGTTTTTATGATTGCATGTATACATGATTTATACTGAGAATGTAATTCTCACCGGAGTTATCCGGCTGTTGTTTTGTTTGTATGTGTGCATGGCAACAGGTGGGATAGGATCAGGGTCAAGAAGAGAACGAGGCTGGACTAGATAGCGTGGAGATCCGAGCTTCGAAGTAACTTAGGATTCAACACTGATATATAGTTGAACCTAGTTGAATTCTTGTAGATAGTACAAGATTTATATTTTTATGTTTAATATGTAATTTGAGTTGAATTACATTACGTTTCCGCTTTGTATTTTAAAAAAAAAATTTAGACCCTGTTTATTATAAATGTTTGAATTATTCCTAAAGACGATTAAGGAATGAATTAGCGTCCGGGTCCCCACAACAGGTGGTATCAGAGCATTAGGTTCCAGAACAGTAGGTTCTAGAACTGTAGGTTCTTGAGACTGAGGTAGAATAGAGTGAGCGGGGTAGATTGAGTTATCTTTCCTGCATGTGATTGCTAGCATGTGATTTACTTATAATGTTGATTTACATTGTGTATGCTAGCATGATATTATATTTTACTGCCTGGATTTATATAGCATATGATTGAATATAATGTTGAAATTACATTGTATATGCTAAGATTTCAGTATGTTTTTACTGGCTATTAAGCTACATGTTACCTGAATATCTGAGTTGATTTGGTAATATGTATTAGTTGAAACTGGATCAGAACCAATTCTTGATCAGAGGTAAGCTGATCAGGATTGGGATTGAGACGGATTTGTCTCCTGTTACCACTAACATCTGTGATTATCAGATATTCCTCCTAGAAGAGTGCGAGAACGAGGTAGTACTTCGACTGATCTGATGGATGTATCAGAAACTCTGATGGAAACACAGTTGATGAGATTTCAGTCATTTCAACCGCCGATTCTGAGAGGTATTGAGGTGCCAGGCGATTGTGAGAATTGGCTGGAGGATATAGAAATGTTATTTGAATTTCTGGGGTTCACAGATGATTGTAGAGTTAAACTGGTTGGGAATCAACTACGGGAAGCCGTTAGGAGTTGGTGGCTGGTAACTAGGGAAGCCCTAGCACAGCGTGTGTGACACCTCGACCCGTTTACAATAAAAATAGCAGCGGAATTTAAAATTTTCTTATAAAATGAAGGAAGGTTTCAAAATACATCACCATGAAATGTTTAAAAGTAAATAAATTATCATTCAAATGATATAATAAAATACAAAATATCATTTCTATGATCATGATCCAAAAATACTTGCAAAATAACATCTTCCTTCCAACTTCGTATGCATATGACTCCGGGCCACAATCAACGTCCTGGTCCGTCGCTCTTATCTGCATCACATGAAATAACTGAAATGAGTATAAAACTCAGCAAGTGGAACTCTTACATAGCAATGATACATAGTATATTCTGTAAAACATGGCTTTGAAAACATAAAATACCATCAACTCTGAAACATGTATATCGTAGCAATAGCAAAACAATGAGATGATATTTCTCTTTACTATGGTGGATTGATATCAATAGTAACTCTGTCTGTGGTGCTCTTATCCCATCGATATAAATCGACAACTCTGAGGGATATAAGCCTATGGTCGTTGATCAACTAATTGCATGCAATCTCTGACTATGTATCTATCAATCCATAAAACATTTAAACTCTTTCTTTGGGACATTTCATCAAACACTTTGATATTCTTTCTCTTTTGTATTCCCTTCTCAAAGTTGAGACATCAATTGCCTCCACAATATACAACAAAGGTATCAATACATAATAGTTAATCAAATGAAGGGAATAACACAATAAAACCTTTGAAACACAATACATATATAATCATGTGAGCACAAGGGATGAATTTCCACTTACAAACCACAAGAACACCTTGATTCTATAATCTTGGTACAAAACCTACAACAATAAACCATGTATTGAACCATCAACAACTCAATAATCATAAACCCATATCAATTAATCCATAAAATCAACACATCACCAAACCCATGATTTCTCTCCAACACCAAAATCCAAGAATAAACAAAACCACAAGCTAACTTTAGCTCTTTGAACCCAAAATAATCTTGCTCTCACTTCAACAACCCAACAAGAAGCTTGAATCAAAGCAAATGAAGAAGGAATGAGAACCCTAGCTCTCCTTTGAAGTGAAGAACCGAGAAGAATGGAGGAAATGAGAGAAATGAGGGCAAACACTTGTATTTAAACACTAAAAATACCAAAACACGATTTTTAAACATTGCTGGCCGCCCGGGCGAAGATTTTTTTCCGCCCGAGCGCAGAACTCACGGCCAGAAATCCAAAATTTTCGAAGTAGGCTCGCCCGGGCGGACATTTATTCCCGCTCGGGCGCGCACTCTGCGCACTGCCACTCCAAAGATCGCTTCTGAAACGCCTCTTCCCTTCATAATTTGGAAAAGTGGTAAACTACAAAGTTGTAGCTCTATGTCTTTTCTTGAATCCCTCAAATTTCAGATCATTTGGACGTCTGAGTAAAAAGTTATGCCCATTCTCCCAACATGTGTCACTGGAGGAACGTCGAAACACACGAAACACTTCGGGGCACTTTTGGCTTACCTTCCACAATGATTTGAACAAAACTCAAAATAAGAAAGTTACATCTCTATGTCTTATCTAACCACTTCAATTGGCCTCATACCAATTGGCTCAACATACGAATTAACATGAATTTAATCGTAACGCCGCTACAAAAGCACTACACATCATCTATAACCAACCATACTATAAATCATAAATCGAAACTCTTAACATCCAAACTATACCTAAACTTGACCAAGTAGTCAATAAACTTATGAAAACTTAAACCGTACCGTACACCAGGCTTGGCTATTACAGTCTCCCCTCCTTAGAGGAATTTCGTCCTCGAAATTGACGTCACTGCACGAACAACTCAGGATACTTCTCTCTCATCTCATTCTCTGGTTCCCACGTGGCCTCTTCGATCAAATGGTTCCTCCAAAGAACTTTAACGATGTTGATATCTTTGTTCCTCAAAACTTTAACTTTGCGGTCCAGTATCTGAACCGGAATCTCTTGGTACGTCAAATTCGGCGTCAAGTCCAATGGCTCGTGGCGTAGAACATGGGAAGGATTCGCAATATACTTCCTGAGCATCGATACGTGAAAAACATTATGGACTCTGTCAAGATGTGGCGGTAGGGCTAATCTGTAAGCTCGATCACCAACTTTATCCAAGATCTCAAATGGACCAATAAATCTCGGACTCAACATTCCCTTCTTGCCAAACCGCATCACACCCTTAAGAGGTGCTATCTTCAAAAACACATGGTCGCCAACCTCAAACTGCAACGGCCTACGACGCACATCTGCATAGCTCTTCTGTCTCGACTGCGTTGTCTTCATCCTCTCTCTAATAACAGCAACTACATCAGCAGTCTGTTGGACCAACTCTGGACCCAACATCTTCCTCTCACCAATCTCATCCCAATACAAGGGAGATCTACACTTCCTGCCATAAAGTGCTTCGTACGGTGCCATCCCAATCGTCGCCAGGTAACTGTTATTGTACGTGAACTCCACAAGAGGCAATTTAGAATCCGAGCTACCAGAATAATCAATAGTGCAAGCTCTGAGCATATCCTATAGAATCTGAATAACTCTCTCTGATTGACCGTCGCTCTGAGGGTGATATGCTGTACTGAAAGCAAACCGTGAACCCATAGCTTTGTGCAAACTCTTCCAAAACTCTGAGGTAAATCTAGGGTCACGATCAGACACAATCGACACAGGGACACCGTGAATTCTAACAATCTCTGCTATATAATCCTCGGCATACTGGTTCATGGAATACGTCGTTTTGACTGGGAGAAAATGCGCTGACTTGGTCAATCGATCCACAATAACCCAAATAGAATTAAAACCCTTCTGCGTCCTTGGAAGACCAGTCACGAAATCCATCGTAATATGCTCTCATTTCCACAGAGGAATCGGCAATGATAGCAATGTCCCAGCAGGTCTCTGGTGCTCAATCTTCACCTGCTGACAAGTTAGGCACTGAGAAATAAACATGGCAATATCTTTCTTCATACCTGGCCACCAGTAGAGTCTACGAAGATCCTGATACATCTTGGTGCTGCCTTGATGTATCGAACATGGTGCGGTATGTGCCTCTGTCAAGACGTCTCGTCGAATATCATCACCAGCGGGAACACAAATACGGCCTCTGAATGTCATCAAACCGTCTCCATTCACTCCAAACTCTGAATTACCTCTCTCCTTAGCCCTGGCTCTCAACTATGACAATTGAACATCAACAGCCTGCTCTCTACGGATCATGTCCGTCAAAGTAGCCCGAATGACCAACGCTGAAAATCGAGCAATGGTCCCCGGAACCACCAAAGCTATCTCCTCTCGCTGCATGTCCAACAACAACGGCTTCTGAATCATCGAACTCAAGGAAGAATTCGATTTACGGCTCAAAGCATCAGCGACTACATTCGCCTTCCCCGGGTGATAACTGATCGTCACATCATAGTCTTTGACAAGCTCTAACTACCTCCTCTGTCGCATGTTGAGCTCTTTCTGGGAAAACAGATACTTCAAGCTCTTGTGGTCCGTGAAAATTTCACACTTTTCGCCATATAAGTAATGTCTCCAGATTTTCAAGGCGAAAACCACAGCTGCCAGCTCCAGATCGTGCGTAGGATAATTCTTCTCGTAGTTCTTCAACTGGCGAGAAGCATAGGCGATGACTTTCCCACACTGCATCAACACTGCTCCAAGACCCTTCTTCGACGCATCGGTATACACAACAAAATCCTCTGAACCACTGGGCAAAGCAAGAACAGGAGCTGTCGTCAACTTGTCCTTCAACTCTTGAAATGCACTCTGGCAATCATTGGACCACTCGAACTTCACAGTCTTCCTCGTCAGATTGGTTAACGGCAGGGAAATCTTAGAAAAATCCGAGATGAAACGACGATAATAAACTGCCAACCCAAGAAAACTGCGTACCTCTGAGACAGTGGTAGGAATAGGCCACTTCTGAATCGCCTCAATCTTTGCTGGATCAACAGCTATGCCATCCTTCGAAACAACATGGCCTAGAAAAGAAATCTGCTCCAACCAAAACTCACACTTCTTCAACTTAGCATACAACCTCTTCTCTCTCAACAACTGAAGAACAACTCTGAAATGCTCTGCATGAAGCTCTCTGGTTTTGGAATAGATCAAAATGTCGTCGATGAAGACAATGACGAAGCTATCCAAATACGGCTTGAACACACGGTTCATCAGATCCATGAAAACTGAAGGAGCATTGGTCAGACCAAAAGACATCACAAGAAACTCATAGTGACCATACCTGGTCCGGAACGCTGTCTTAGGGATATCAGATTCCCTAACCTTCAACTGATAGTAGCCAGACCGAAGATCAATCTTCGAAAATACAGTAGCACCTTATAGCTGATCAAACAAATCATCTATCCGTGGCAACGGATACTTGTTCTTGATAGTCACTTTGTTGAGCTCCCTATAGTCGTCGATACACAGCCGCAACGACCCATCTTTCTTCTTGACAAACAGAACCGGAGCTCCCCAAGGCGAAGAACTCTGTCGAATAAAACCCTTGTCTAAAAGATCCTGCAACTGCGTTTTCAACTCCTTCATCTCGGTAGGAGCCATCCTATACGGAGCCTTAGAAATAGGAACCGTACCTGGAGTTAGATCAATCACAAACTCAACATCCCTGTCCGGCGGCAAACCCGGCACATCATCCTCAAACACATCAGCAAACTCCCTCACCACATCGATATCATCTATATTCAACTTAACCATTCTATCCACATCCACAATCGAAGCCAGAAACACATCACAACCTCTACACAAAAACTTCTCAGCCTCAAGACAAGAAATAAAAGGAAGGACCAGCGAAGTACCTGCACTGGCGAGCATACCTTCCCTATTGCCATCATATGCAAAAGTCACCGTCTTAGCAACGCAATCAATCACTGCACGATAGGTTGATAGCCAATCCATGCCAAGTATAACATCAAATGCAACCATCGGGATGACAATCAAATCAGCAAAAACCAAACGCCCATCAATTTGAACAGAGCACGCATACACAATCGATGTCGGGCACAACACATCCCCCGAAGGCAAAACAACATTGAACTGGAGGGGAAGAACAGAAGGAACTATACCCAAAGATCTCAAAAACAATTCGGACATAAAAGAATGAGTAGCACCTGTATCAATCAAAGTCGTAGCTACTCTGCCTGAAATTAAAATAGTACTAGAGATCACAGAAGAATCATGGTTTATACCTTCCTTGGTCATCGTAAAGATGCGACCCTGCACCTTATCCTTGCTCGCTCCCCTTGGACAATCTTTAGCAATGTGGCCAGCCGTGCCACAACGATAACACATATGAGTGCCAAATCTGCACTCTCCTCGATTATGTCTGCTGCATTTAGGACACAGCGGCTTCTCAGGATCAACTGGAACTAGCGGTGGTCTAGGACTGGATTCCATCTTGCCTTTCCCCTTGAAACGATCTTTGCCTCTTTGGTTCGATCCCTGGCCTCTCTGAGCAATGGCCTGCTGTCTCGCTTGCCTCTCTCTGGCTATGTCTTTCTCATCTTGCTCAGCCGACAAAGCCTTAGAAACAATTTCCTTGAACGTCACAGCCTTGGACATGTTGATATCTCTTTTCATCTCCGCTCGAAGACCTCTGATGAAATGAGCACCTTTGTCCTTGTCGTTGGAAGCAATATACGGAGCAAATAAACAACCCTCCTCGAACTTCAAGATGTACTCATCAACGTTCATACCTCCCTATCGAAGCTCCAAGGACTCTGTCACCTTCCTAGCTCGAAGTGCGTCTGGGAAGTACTTGTCATAGAACAGGTCTGTGAACTCTTGCCACTTCAAAGTTGAAACATCGACACCAACCTTAGTGGCATTCCACCAGATACGTGCAGCCTTTATCAACATGAATACTGCACAGCTGATCCTGTCTTTATCCTCATACTGAAGATGGTCGAAGATTGCTTCAAGCGCCTTGACCCACTCGACAGCCACTAACGGATCAGTGCTACCTGCGAATTCCGGTGGATCCATCCTCTTGAAAGCAGAAAAGATGCCATCGGTACCAACTGGTTGAGCAACTTGGCCTCTCATTTGACCTCTACCCTGCCCTGTTCCTTGGAATCGAAGCAGCTGCTGAATTTGCTCGCTATGGATTTTGGCCTGCTCTTTAAGAAACTTGCCGAACTCGTCGACAACCCTCGAGGAAGAACTATCTTCACCCTCTGACGCCTTATGCTTAGGAGGCATACTCAAAACTCAATGATTTGAACAAAACTCAAAACAAGAAAGTTACACCTCTATGTCTTATCTTTCTAATGGAAAAGGCCTCACCTCATTTGGATCAATATACAATTTATCATGAATTTAATCGTAACGCCGCTACAAAAGCACTACACATCATCTATAACCAACCATACTATAAATCATAAATCGAAACTCTTAACATCCAAACTATACCTAAACTTGATCAAGTAGTCAATAAACTTATGAAAACTTAAACCGTACCGTACACCAGGCTTGGCTATTACAATCTCCCCTCCTTAGAGAGGAATTTTGTCCTCGAAATTGATGTCACTACACGAACAACTCAGGATACTTCTCTCTCATCTCATCCTCTGGTTCCCACGTGGCCTCTTCGATCAAATGGTTCCTCCAAAGAACTTTAACGATGCCGATATATTTGTTCCTCAAAACTTTAACTTTGCGGTCCAGTATCTGAACCGGAATCTCTTGGTACGTCAAATTCGGCGTCAAGTCCAATGGCTCGTGGCGAAGAACATGGGAAGGATTCGCAATATACTTCCTGAGCATCGATACGTGAAAAACATTATGGACTCTGTCAAGATCTGGCGGTAGGGCTAACCTGTAGGCTCGATTACCAACTCTGTCCAAAATCTCAAAGGGGCCAATAAATCTCGGACTCAACTTGCCCTTCTTTCCAAACCGCATCACACCCTTGAGAGGTGCTATCTTCAAAAACACATGATCGCCAACCTCAAACTGCAAAGGTCTACGACGTACATCCGCATAGCTCTTCTGTCTCGACTGCGCTGTCTTTATCCTCTCTCTAATAACAGCAACTACATCAGCAGTCTGTTGGACCAACTCTGGACCCAACATCTTCCTCTCACCAATCTCATCCCAATACAAGGGAGATCTACACTTCCTGCCATAAAGTGCTTCGTACGGTGCCATCCCAATCGTGGTCTGGTAACTGTTATTGTACGTGAACTCCACAAGAGGCAATTTAGAATCCCAGCTACCAGAATAATCAATAGTGCAAGCTCTGAGCATATCCTCTAGAATCTGAATAACTCTCTCTGATTGATCGTCGCTCTAAGGGTGATATGCTGTACTGAAAGCTAACCGTGAACCCATAGCTCTGTGCAAACTCTTCCAAAACTCTGAGGTAAATCTAGGGTCACGATCGGACACAATCGACACAGGGACACCGTGAAGTCTAACAATCTCTGCTATATAATCCTCGGCATACTGGTTCATGGAATACGTCGTCTTGACTGGGAGAAAATGCGCTGACTTGGTCAATCGATCGACAATAACCCAAATAGAGTTAAAACCTTTCTGCGTTCTGGGAAGACCAGTCACGAAATCCATCGTAATATGCTCCCATTTCCACTAAGGAATCGGCAAAGATAGCAATGTCCCAGCAGGTCTCTGGTGCTCAATCTTCACCAGCTGACAAGTTAGACACTGAGAAATAAACATGGCAATGTCTTTCTTCATACCTGGCCACCAGTAGAGTCTACGAAGATCTTGATACATCTTGGTGCTGCCTGGATGTATCGAATATGGTGCGGTATGTGCCTCTGTCAAGACGTCTCGTCGAATATCATCGCCAATAGGAACACAAATATGGCCTCTAAAAGTCACCAAACCATCTCCATTCACCCCAAACTCTGAGTTACCTTTCTCCTCTGCTCTAGCTCTCATCTCTGTCAACTGAACATCAACAGTCTGCTCTCTATGGATCCTGTCCGTCAATGTAGCCCGAATGACCAACGCTGAAAGGCGAGCAATGGCTCCAGGGACTACCAAAGAAATCTCCTCTCGCTGCAAGTCCAACAACAACGGCTTCTGAATCATCGAACTCAAGGAAGAACTCGATTTACGGCTCAAAGCATCAGCGACTACATTCGCCTTCCCCGGGTGATAACTGATCGTCACATCATAGTCTTTGACAAGCTCTAACCACCTCCTCTGTCGCATGTTGAGCTCTTTCTGGGAAAACAGATACTTCAAGATCTTGTGGTCCGTGAAAATTTCACACTTTTCGCCATATAAGTAATGTCTCCAAATCTTCAAGGCGAGAACCACAGCTGCTAGCTCCAAATCATGCGTCGGATAATTCTTCTCATAGTCTTTCAACTGGCGAGAAGCATAGGCAATGACCTTACCACGCTGCATCAACACTGCACCAAGGACCCTTCTTCGATGCATCGGTGTACACAACAAAATCCTCTGAACCACTGGGCAATGAAAGAACAGGAGCTGTCGTCAACTTGTCCTTCAACTCTTGAAATGCACTCTGGCAATCATTGGACCACTCGAACTTCACAGTCTTCCTCGTCAGATTGGTTAACGGCAGGGCAATCTTAGAAAAATCTGAGATGAAACGACGATAATAAACTGCCAACCCAAGAAAACTGCGTACCTCTGAGACAGTGGTAGGAATAGGCCACTTCTGAATTGCCTCAATCTTTGCTGGATCAACAGCTATACCATCCTTCGAAACAACATGGCCTAGAAAAGAAATCTGCTCCAACCAGAACTCACACTTCTTCAACTTAGCATACAGCCTCTTCTCTCTCAACAACTGAAGAACATCTCTGAGATGTTCTGCATGAAGCTCTCTGGTCTTGGAATAAATCAAAATTTCGTCGATGAAGACAATGACGAAGCAATCCAAATACGGCTTGAACACACGGTTCATCAGATCCATGAAAACTGAATGAGCATTGGTCAGACCAAAAGACATCACAAGAAACTCATAGTGACCATACCTGGTCCGGAACGCTGTCTTAGGGATATCAGATTCCCTAACCTTCAACTGATAGTAGCCAGACCGAAGATCAATCTTCGAAAATACAGTAGGACCTTGAAGTTGGTCAAACAAATCATCTATCCGTGGCAACGGATACTTGTTCTTGATAGTCACTTTGTTGAGCTCCCTATAGTCGATACACAGTCGCAACGACCCATCTTTCTTCTTGACAAACAGAACCGGAGCTCCCCAAGGCGAAGAACTCGGTCGAATAAAACCCTTGTCTAAAAGATCCTGCAACTGCGTCTTCAACTCCTTCATCTCGGTAGGAGCCATCCTATACGGAGCCTTAGAAATAGGAACCGTACCTGGAGCTAGATCAATCACAAACTCAACATCCCTGTCCGGCGGCAAACCCGGCACATCATCCTCAAACACATCAGCAAACTCCCTCACAACATCGATATCATCTATATTCAACTTAATCATTCTATCCACATCCACAATCGAAGTCAGAAACACATCACAACCTCTACACAGCAACTTCTCAGCCTCAAGACAAGAAATAAAAAGAAGGACCAGCGAAGTACCTGCACTGGCGAGCATACCTTCCCTATTGCCATCATCTGCAAAAGTCACCGTCTTAGCAACGCAATCAATCACTGCACGATAGGTTGATAGCCAATCCATGCCAAGAATAACATCAAATGCAACCATCGGGATGACAATCAAATCAGCAAAAACCATACCGCCCATCAATTTGAACAGAGCACGCATACACAATCGATGTAGGGCACAACACATCTCCTGAAGGCAAAACAACATTGAACTGGAGGGAAAGAACAGAAGGAACTATACCCAAAGATCTCAAAAACAATTCAGACATTAAAGAATGAGTAGCACCAGTATCAATCAATGTCGTAGCTACTCTGCCTGAAATTAAAATAGTACTAGAGATCACAGAAGAATCATGGTTTATACCTTCCTTGGTCATCGTAAAGATGCGACCCTGCACCTTATCCTTGCTCGCTCCCCTTGGACAATCTTTAGCAATGTGGCCAGCCGTGCCACAACGATAACACATATGAGTGCCAAATCTGCACTCTCCTCGATGATGACTGCTGCACTTGGGACACAAAGGCTTCTCGGGATCAAATGGAACTGCCGGTGGTTTAGGACTCGGCTCTATCTTTCCTTTCCCCTTGAAACGATATTTGCCTCTTTGGTTCGATCCCTGGCCTCTCTGAGCAATGGCCTGCTGTCTCGCTTGCCTCTCTCTGGCTATGTCTTTCTCATCTTGCTCATCCAACAAAGCCTTAGACACAATTTCCTTGAACGTCACAGCCTTGGACATGTTGATATCTCTTCTGATCTCAGCTCTAAGGCCTCGAATGAAATGAGCACCTTTATCTTTGTCATTTGAAGCAATATACGGAGCAAATAAACAACCCTCCTCGAACTTGAGAATGTACTCATCAACGTTCATGCCTCCCTGTCGAAGCTCCAGAAACTCAGTCACCTTCCTAGCTCGAAGTGCGTCGGGAAAGTACTTGTCATAGAACAGGTCTGTGAACTCTTGCCACTTCAAAGCTGAAACATCGACACCAACCTTAGTGGCATTCCACCAGATACGTGCAGCCTTTATCAACATGAATACTGCACAGCTGATCCTGTCTTTATCCTCATACTGAAGATGGTCGAAGATTGCTTCAAGCGCCTTGACCCACTCGACAGCCACTAACGGATCAGTGCTACCTGCGAATTCCGGTGGATCCATTCTCTTAAAAGCAGAAAAGACGGCATCAGTGGCAACTGCCTGAGCTACTTGGCCTCTCACTTGGCCTCTACCCTGTCCTGTTCCTTGCAATCGAAGCAGCTGCTGAATCTGCTCGCTATGGACTTTGGCCTGCTCTTTAAGCAACTTACCGAACTCGTCGACAACTCTCGAGGAAGATCTATCCTCACCCTCTGACGCCTTACGCTTAGGAGGCATACTCTACAATGCACTCACAAAAGACAAATCAATAAATAACAATGAATATATGCAAAAGAAAACATACACGGACAGTTGAAAGTAGACGAGAAGTCATATGCATTGGTCCGAAGAACGGTGCTCTGATACCACTAAATGTGACACCTCGACCCGTTTACAATAAAAATAGCAGCGGAATTTAAAATTTTCTTATAAAATGAAGGAAGGTTTCAAAATACATCACCATGAAATGTTTAAAAGTAAATAAATTATCATTCAAATGATATAACAAAATACAAAATATCATTCCTATGATCATGATCCAAAAATACTTGCAAAATAACATCTTCCTTCCAACTTCGTATGCATATGACTCCGGGCCACAATCAACGTCCTGGTCCGTCGCTCTTATCTGCATCACATGAAATAACTGAAATGAGTATAAAACTCAGCAAATGGAACTCTTACATAGCAATGACACATAGTATATTCTGTAAAACATGGCTTTGAAAACATAAAATACCATCAACTCTGAAACATGTATATCGTAGCAATAGCATAACAATGAGATGGTATTTCTCTTTACTATGGTGGATTGATATCAATAGTAACTCTGTCTGTGGTGCTCTTATCCCATCGATATAAATCGACAACTCTGAGGGATATAAGCCTATGGTCGTTGATCAACTAATTGCATGCAATCTCTGACTATGTATCTATCAATCCATAAAACATTTAAACTCTTTCTTTGGGACATTTCATCAAACACTTTGATATTCTTTCTCTTTTGTATTCCCTTCTCAAAGTTGAGACATCAATTGCATCCACAATATACAACAAAGGTATCAATACATAATAGTGAATCAAATGAAGGGAATAACACAATAAAACCTTTGAAACACAATACATATATAATCATGTGAGCACAAGGGATGAATTTCCACTTACAAACCACAAGAACCCCTTGAATCTATAATCTTAGTACAAAACCTACAACAATAAACCATGTATTGAACCATCAACAACTCAATAATCATAAACCCATATCAATTAATCCATAAAATCAACACATCACCAAACCCATGATTTCTCCCCAACACCAAAATCCAAGAATAAACAAAACCAAAAGCTTACCTTAGCTCTTTGAACCCAAAATAATCTTGCTCTCACTTCAACAACCCAACAAGAAGCTTGAATCAAAGCAAATGAAGAAGGAATGAGAACCCTAGCTCTCCCTTGAAGTGAAGAACCGAGAAGAATGGAGGAAATGAGAGAAATGAGGGCAAACACTTGTATTTAAACACTAAAAATACCAAAACACGATTTTTAAACATTGCTGGCCGCCCGGGCGAAGATTTTTTTCCGCCCGAGCGCAGAACTCACGGCCAGAAATCCAAAATTTTCGAAGTAGGCTCGCCCTGGCGGACATTTATTCTCGCTCGGGCGCGCACTTTGTGCACTGCCACTCCAAAGATCGCTTCTGAAACGCCTCTTCCCTTCATAATTTGGAAAAGTGGTAAACTACAAAGTTGTAGCTCTATGTTTTATCTTGAATCCCTCAAAATTTCAGATCAATTGGACGTCTGAGTAAAATGTTATGCCCATTCTCCCAACATGTGTCACTGGAGGAACGTCGAAACACACGAAACACTTCGGGGCACTTTTGGCTAACCTTCCACAATGATTTGAACAAAACTCAAAACAAGAAAGTTACACCTCTATGTCTTATCTTTTTAATGGAAAAGGCCTCACCTCTTTCGATCAATATACAATTTATCATGAATTTAATCGTAACGCCGCTACAAAAGCACTACACATCATCTATAACCAACCATACTATAAATCATAAATCGAAACTCTTAACATCCAAACTATACCTAAACATGACCAAGTAGTCAATAAAATTATGAAAACTTAAACCGTACCGTACACCAGGCTTGGCTATTACAGCGTGGTTCCATGATTCCTGGAAAATTTTCAAGGTCGAATTTTATCAAAGATTTGTACCTCTATCATACAAAGAGGATAAAGGTGCAGAGTTTACAAATTTAAGAGAGGGTCAGTTGAATGTCGATGAGTATTTGGCCCAGTTTTTCACCTTACTACATTTTTCTCCTTAAGTGGCTAGAAATGATACAGCTGTATCTAATCAGTTTATCCAGGGATTGAATCCGGAGATACGCACATTGGTGAATGTGAAACCACCGAGTAATTTTGCTGATACTCTGAATCGAGCCAGAAGAGCAGAAACCGTTCTGATAAGACAAAAAGAAGTTTCATATGTTCTTCCCACATCGATACCACAACTACTGCCGTCCAGACTCGAGATTGGCAACAGCAGTGGTGGAAAGCAAGAACAATTGAAAGCTCGAAAGAAACAGTTTAAGAAGTTAGGAAGTGGACCGATTGGTTCATCTAGCTCCAGTGGTTCTAGCCCGAGTTATACTGGAGTTTATTGCAGGACTTGCGGAGGGAGACATCCCATGGAGCAGTGCCAGGGAGTGACTGGTCGGTGCAATATCTGTAAACAACAAGGACACTTTGCTAGAGTCTGTCCACAGAAAGGTTCCCGAAGATTTCAGGGAACAGAATCATCTGGTGATAGTTATCGAGGAACAGACCCAGGACACATGTGATGATATAGTGGCAGGTAATAATCTGTTATGATTATATTGCATATGGATTGATATATACTAATGCATTCCCTACGATTATCTTTGACTGAGTTGTATTGATATATGTTGTATCTGCTGAGTCTGTATTACTGTAGTATTGATCTTTGTACCTCTTGGGGAGAGGAACTGATATCAGTGAATTCTGTGACATATTGGGTACTGCAGTAAAAAGAGAATGGGATTGAATTAGATTGTATTGTACTTGTGTTATCTGATTTTGATTACATTATTGATATTGATATGCTAACAAGTACATAACTATTATAGATTCTTGCCAGGAGATGGTAAGATTCGGACCTGAAATGGCCGATGAACGAATGATATACGGTAAGGATTCTCGATTTTGAATTCCTTGATATCCGTATTATGTATGATTCGATGATTTTCGAAAAGAATGGATTAATTTCTTATTTATTCAGTTGATTACTGAATTTGAGCCTATCTGGAAATGATTTGTTAGTAGCAGGAGAGTTGCTATAGTCGTTCCAGATGAAATTCCGGGTTTGTCTTATATCCGAGAGAGCGATTTCAGCCTTGATTTGATATCAGGTTTGAATTTCATTTTAGGCTTCTGTACAGAATGATATTGATTGAATTGAAAGAATTGAAATGTCAGTTAGAAGATTTACTGCCTGAGAATTAGAGTTGCATCTGATTATGTGTTTCTCTGAAGAATATTTCAGTTCTGTGTATGGGTTGATAAATCCTGTGTTCCGAAGTGTTCTGATGATCTTATGCTCGTTTTATCTATGATATTTTGATATATTCGCAGCGTATGATTGATTGAATCGAACAGTTGAAATTTGTATTGAATATTCTGGGAACTGAGATTGTTGTATACAGAATGGTTCGGCTATGAATTTAGATTGCAACAGATTGGATTCAGAGTCTGTGATATCTGAAGATAGTATACTGATTGGTTGTAGCACTGTTGAGACAGTGATCAGATTGTTCAGAACTTGATTACGATAGTCAGAACAGGGGGTCAGATTGTATTGAATGCCAGAGTTAAGTATATCATACCGTGATTTTGGTTGATTTTATACTTTTGGCAGAATGTATAGCATGATTTTTATTTATGGGTTATAGATTGACGGATAGTCGGAGCGAACTATCTAGATACTGGAGGCTATCCAGGAACTGTAGTGCTGGATTTTAGCACTAGTGACCTGATGTCTTGTCACTTTATGAATTATTGTATAATGATAGCTATCAAATGAGTATTGAGATAGCCACATATAAGACGTTGTACAATGAGTACTGCGGATTTCCTCGGAATGGGAATGATATTACGGTGATATTTGAGATTGGATTTGATAGGATCAGAGTTCTGATAAAGAAAATGAAACTGATTCAGAAGCAAATGAAGATAGCTCGGAAATGGATATGAAATAAGCCAACGTCGGATGAGGACTGTTGGTATGGAAGGCCGAAGATTGAATATATCCTTGAATAGGGTTAGCAGATGATGATATTAATTTGCTATCAAGTTGTTGATTAGTATATACGGATGTTGTATAGCCAATAGTTGTGATTGATTCTATCACAAGTTATTTTGAACAGAATCTTGATATTATACTTCTTAAATGACTCCTCTAGTCGGGGATCAGAATCAGTAAAAGAAAGATAATTCAGAATGAAGACTATTCTGTTGTTGAAAGTATAATAGAGTAGTTAGAATATCGAAGAAGCTACCTGGGAGACTGAGTCTGATATGAGACAGAGATTCCAAGAGTTATTTCACTGATGTGAGTTTTCTGAGTAGCTTCTATTATACATTTCTTCTGATATGAATTGATTGCTTGTGATTTCGGGGACGAAATCAGACCTTAGAGGGGGAGAAATGTAATGCCCGAGATTTTGATTCTGTTAATATGAGATTATTAATTATGAATTGATATAATTATAGACGGGCTATTACGAGACCAGATTGGCCAAAACATATGAAGGGTTCAATTTTTAGACAGAACTATTGGCGCCCGAGCGGTAGAAAATAACCGCCCGAGCGCCAATGTTCAACAGGAGCATGTTTTGGGCAGAGGATGCGGCGACCGAGCGATAGTTTGTGACCGCCCGAGCGCCAATGCATCGCAAGATTGGAGTTTGGGCAGAAAGTCTGGCGCCCGAGCGGCAATCTTTAACCCCCCGAGCGCCAGTGTTTAACAAAGATATGTATCGGGCAGAAGGCTCCGCGCCCGAGCGGTAACTTGCGACCGCCCAAGCGCCGACTGAAATTCATGAAAAATAGACACGTATCATTAACCGAGCAACTTGATATATATATATAGGTATCTTTCAGAATTTCTTAAAAACGAAGAAAGAAAAGGGAACGAGAAAGGCTGGTAAAATCCTTACGCCTTTATATTTCAATCCGCCCGTTAGATTTTGAATCTGACTTTAGTACTGGGTTCCTATCAACGTAGGCTACAACTGGACGTAAGTTTTACTACGTTTTGACATGCTTCGAAATTATGCTATTGTCAGAATTGAATAGGATTCATATATGATGTTCTTGTTATGTTAGACATCATAGAATCGAAGTCAGATTGAGAAACGGACTGATTATGGAATTGTTATGATTTTCTGAGTATATTGATTTGAAATCGGACAGATTTGGATTATGAATGAGTTACAGACTATATCAGATATGAAATATGATTTGTAATTGATGTCTGTTGATATGGTAGTGACGGGGAGACTGAAATTGTTCCGTTATGCCGATGATTTGAATTAAATCCAGATTAATCAGATTCAGTGTTGAATTGAGAATTGAATATTGATATCAGGATTCTCAATATATCGTTTCAGATTTACAGAGACAGTCTTGAGTTCAGAACTGATATTGCTACAGACCGAGACTACAAACGGAAGGTATAAGTCAATGTGGTATTGGGACATCGACTCAAGTAGGATGTACTTGAGTTTCCCTAAATCACATACTTTACTTTATTGCATTGATATTTGCATTGATTTGATTGATATACTTGTTCTCTTGAATTATAGATAGCAGGTATTAGACGAGTAATCTTGTGACAGAAGTGCCTGATAGTGGTGGGATCGCCACGGGCACATTGCACAATGTCACTAGATGGTGTAGAAATCTTGGGACAGATGTGCCTGATAGTGGCGGGATCGCCACGGGCACATTGCACGATGTCACAAGATAGGATAGTGGCGATAGAGCTACAGTCCACGACGGATAGGTCAGGACACCGCATGTTGGTTATATCGAGTAATAGGATTGGAATTCTTCTATTACGGAATTCGATATAGGAACACCATATTTGGTTATATCGAGTAATAGGAACAGAGTTCCTTCTATTACGGAATTCGATATAGGAATACCACATTTGGAAACGGGATCCCTAGACTAGGATTGAGTCTAGTCTTAAATGTGACGCCATGAGTCTAATTGACAGTTATATTGATTCATGTTGATTATGTTCCTGAATATGGTACATATTGATTTATGTTCCTGATGATGGTACATGTTTAGAATAGGATTTATTCTTGATATGGATTTATATTCTGATTTGAATACATGTTAGACATATCTGTTATATGCGGTTACATTATTTTTATGATTGCATGTATACATGATTTATACTGAGAATGTAATTCTCACCGGAGTTATCCGGCTGTTGTTTTGTTTGTATGTGTGCATGGCAACAGGTGGGATAGGATCAGGGTCAAGAAGAGAACGAGGCTGGACTAGATAGCGTGGAGATCCGGGCTTCGAAGCAACTTAGGATTCAGCACTGATATATAGTTGAACCTAGTTGAATTCTTGTAGATAGTACAAGATTTATATTTTTATGTTTAATATGTAATTTGAATTGAATTAAATTACGTTTCCGCTTTGTATTTTAAAAAAAAAAATTTAGACCCTGTTTATTATAAATGTTTGAATTATTCCTAAAGACGATTAAGGAATGAATTACCGTCCGGGTCCCCACAGTCTCTAAACCAGACAACACTAGTACAATACAAGCTACCACACGATCTAACTCAATCTCATTCTCATCCTACTGTAGTATACGATATTTTACAGAATTCACTGCTATAAAAACTCTCCCCAACCAGTAAAGAGATATACTACAGTAGATAAAAACTCAACAGGTAATGCATGACTCAATGCAAATCGTTCAAGAATAAACGTAGGGGAAGCATCCCTATTCATCAATACAAAACCAGGATAACTACAATAAGAACAATTACCTGCAACATTGTAATGCCCTAGATTGTATGTGGATAAAATGAAAAGATGAAGTGTTGCTTGAAGAAAGGGACCGCACCCGCGCCTAGAGAAGCACCGCACCCGCGGTGCATGGACAAAAAGTTAGTCATTTTTACAGTAGGGTCACCCCACCCGCGGTCCAAGAACGAGTGCACCCGCGGTTGATGGACAGAGAGTTGGAAATTAATTACAGAAATGACACCGCACTCGCGGTTCAAATGTAACCGCACCCGCGTTGATGTCACCGCACCCGCGGTCTTATATGTAGCGCACCCGCGGTCGTCGATTTTGGAAAATGAATGGATTGCCGAAGCTTGAGCGCAGCCGCGGTTCATGAACTACCGCACCCGCGGTCATACGTGTTACTTGGAAAATATAACACTTGCCCTTAACCATGCAATATAATGAGTTGTCCTTGTTCCTTTCCTTCTTCAGCAGATAGAACCGAGAGATTCAGGGGAGAAAGCTTCAACTTCTCTTGTGCTCTTGAGCTTGTGATTTTGAAAGATTCACACATCCAAACTTTAATCCGATATCGGGTTTGAGCTCTTCTCTTCAAGGGCTAGCAAAGGATGTAAGTTTGGTTATGTTTCAGTATGTTTTGAAGTTACGTGTTGGGGGAAATTCTATTATGCTTATAATCATATGTTCTTGAGCTCATGGACATCGTAGAAACGTAAACGAGTCGAGAAAATGAGGGCATATGCAATTGTTATGAATTTCCAGCATATATATGTATGAATGTATTAGAACAAGACATGTAAAGATGTTTATTGAAATAAAATAAAGAACTATCTTGTGCTTGAGTTATAAACATTGGATTTAATGTTAAAAGCAAAATTTTGACCCGTATTTTTGAACTTGGATCCGATTAATCCCGAAAAGAATTGAGTTAGAGCCCGGGTCCCCACAACAGGTGGTATCAGAGCAGTAGGTTCTGTAGACTGAGATAGAATAGAATTAGCGGGGGTAGATCGAGTCTTTTTCCTTGCTTTTGATGTGCTAGCATGATTTAATGCTTTTCCTATTATATGTTGTATTGTATCTGAGTTGATTTACAGCATATACTTGTAAAGACTGAATCAGAACCGATTCTGGATCAGAGGTATATGATCAGAGGAGGGCTGAGACAGATTGTATAGATTGTATCCTAATCTGTTTGATAATCAGATATGCCGCCTAGAAGAATACCACAACCAGCTGCAGGTCAAGTGCCGGAACAGGGTAGTACATCAGGTACTCAGATGGACGTTACTGCGACACCGATGGAGATTTTGTTGAAGAGATTTTAATCATTCCATCCACCTATCTTGAAGGGCACAGAAAATGCAGTGGATTGCGAAAGCTGGTTGGATGATATAGAGATGTTATTTGAATCACTTGCCTATACAGATGAACGTAGAGTGAAGCTGGTTGGGCATCAATTGCAAAAAGTGGCCAAGAGTTGGTGGCTAACAGCGAAACGAGCCTTAGAACATCGAGGTATTGATATTACTTGAAAAGTATTTAAAGATGAATTTTATCAACGTTTCTTTCCAGTGTCGTATCGAAAAGACAAAGGGGCCAAATTTGCCAACTTGTGACGGGGCAGTGGAACATAGAAGAGTATGTTGCCAAGTTTTCTTCTTTACTTCGATTTGCACCTCACGTAGCAGGGAATGATGAGGCAGTTGCAGATCAATTCATAAATGGTTTGAATCCGGACATCTTTACCCTACTGAACACGGGGCGACCCAACACTTTTTCTGAGGCGCTGAATCGAGCGAAGGGAGCAGAGGCTGGCTTGATTAGACTGCGAGGAGCTTCTTATAGTGTTCAGGGTCAGAGACCGCCACAGCCTGCCGCACAGTTTCCACCACCTCCTCCTCGATTTGATAGTGGAAGCAGTAGTAGTGGCAAGAAGGATTTTCTGAAGGAAAAGGGCAGACAGTTTAAGAAGTCAGGGAGCAGTTTGTCGAGCTCCAGTGGGTCAAGACAGAGAGGTCCTGGCCAGAGTGCAGAGTATACTGGTGTTTATTGCAGTTCTTGTGGTGGTAGGCATGCCACTGAGCAGTGTCAGGGAGTGACGGGCAGATGCAACCTATGTAGGTAACAGGGACACTTTGCCAGAGTCTGTCCCCAGAGAGGTGCAAGAGATTTCAGGGTGCAGGGTCATCAGCATTAGTGACTCAGCCTGAGAGGCAAGCTTTGTCTGTCCATTCTTTCCAGCCCACGCCTACACAGTCCCAACCTAGAGATAGAGGTGGCCAGACAGTGAGCCAACCTCCCAGACAACAAGCTCAGGTGTTTGCGTTGACGGAAGAGCAAGCCCAAGATGCACCAGTTGATGTGATTGCAGGTAACTGTTTTCTTTGCGGTTATCCTGCATATGTATTGATAGATACAGGTGCATCACATACATTCATATCAGAACGTTTTGCATTGATACATGCATTGCCTGTAGAGTCATTGTCTACTGTAGTGTCTATTTCTTCTCCGTTGGGAAGTGGTCTGATATCTGTGACTTCAGTTAGACATTGTGTACTACAGTTTGAAGGGCATGAGATCGATTTAGAATGTGTTGTACTTGGTTTATCTGATTTTGATTGTATTGTCGGGATTGACATGTTGACTAAGTACAGAGCCACCGTAGACTGTTTTCACAAGATTGTCAGATTCAGACCTGAAATGACAGAGGAGTGGAAATTCTATGGTAAGGGTTCCAAATCTCGGATTCCCTTAGTATCTGCTCTGACTATGAGTAGATTGTTGCAGCAAGGAGCAGAAGGGTTCCTTATTTATTCAGTAGACTTACTGAAACCGAGCCCGACATTGGCAGATTTGCCAGTAGTACGGGAGTTTGCAGATGTATTTCCTGACGAGATTCCAGGGTTACCTCCAGCCCGAGAGGTAGATTTTTGTATTGATCTTATTCCAGGTACCGCTCCTATATCTCGAGCTCCGTATAGGATGGCGCCTGTAGAGTTGAAGGAATTGAAAGCACAACTAGAAGATCTTCTAGCCAAAGGATATATCAGACCCAGTGTATCTCCTTGGGGCGCACCAGTGCTATTTGTACGAAAGAAAGACGGTTCTATGAGATTGTGTATAGATTACAGGCAACTGAACAAGGCAACGATAAAGAACAAATATCCTTTGCCTCGTATCGACGACTTATTTGATCAGTTGCAGGGATCATCTATCTATTCCAAGATCGATCTGAGATCTGGATATCACCAGCTGCGAGTACGAGATATTGATATACCAAAAACAGCATTCCGAACCAGGTATGGACATTACGAATTTATTGTCATGCCTTTTGGGTTAACGAATGCTCCAGCGGTGTTCATGGGATTAATGAACCGTGTCTTTTAGAGGTATTTAGATGAATTTGTGATTGTTTTTATTGATGATATTTTGGTGTATTCAAAGAATTTGGATGAGCATGCCAATCATTTGAGAATTGTGTTGCAAACATTGAGAAATGAAAGATTGTATGCTAAACTGTCAAAGTGTGAGTTTTGGCTGAGACAGGTTGTCTTCTTGGGTCATATCATATCTGGAGACGGTATTTCTGTAGATCCGAGTAAAGTGGAAGCTGTGATCAGTTGGCCGAGACCGACTTCTGTGCCAGAGATACGCAGTTTCATGGGTCTAGCAGGGTACTTTAGACGATTCATTAAAGATTTCTCCAGTATTGCGAAGCCAATTACCCAGTTGACACAGAAAAATGCGTCGTTTGTGTGGTCTGCGGATTGTGAGTCTAGCTTTCTAGAGTTGAAGAAGAGGCTGACCAGTGCACCTGTCTTGATGATTCCTTCAGGTACTGGCGATTTCGTTGTATATTGTGATGCATCTCACAGAGGGCTGGGATGTATTATTATGCAACGAGGTCATGTGATCCGCATACGCCTCGAGACAGCTGAAGCCACACGAGATTCGATACCCCATTCATGATCTTGAATTGGCGGCTATTGTTTTTTCCTTGAAGATCTGGCGTCACTATCTTTATGGTGAGAAATTTAAGATTTATTTTGTCTATAAAAGCCTGAAGTATCTGTTTTCTCAGTCAGAGTTGAACATGAGACAGCGTAGATGGCTTGATCTACTGAAAGATTTTGATTGCGAGATCAAGTAATATCCAGGGAAGTCAAATGCAGCAGCAGATGCCTTGAGTCGAAAGGTTTGTGCTCTATCCTTATCGACCATAGGTGTGACTAATATGATTGAAGACTGTTGTTTGTCTGGATTAGCATTTGATACAAGTAGTAGACCATTGCTAGTTGCTTCGATTCAAGTTGAACCAGATTTGATTTTGCGAATCAAAGAAGCACAGAGAACTGATCAGAATATTCAGAAGTCGATTCAGATGGTTAGATCAGGAAATCAGTCAGAATACCAGGTACATGATTTTGTTCTGTATGTGAATAACCGTCTTGTAGTGCCAGATGTTGCAGAGTTGAAGCAACAGATTTTGTCAAAAGCGCACTGTAGTCGGTTCAGCATTCACCCTAGTGGCAGAAAGATGTACAACGACTTTAAGACACAGTTCTGGTGGAAACAGATGAAATCAGATATTGCCGAATATGTGTAAGTGTTTAAATTTCCAACAGGTGAAGGCCGAAAGAAAGAAGCCTGGAGGTTTACTTCAGAGCCTATCTATTCCTGAATGGAAATGGGATCACATTTCCATGGATTTCGTGACGAAATTACCTCGATCATCCCGGGGTTGTGATGCGATTTGGGTTGTGATAGATAGATTAACCAAATCAGCGTGTTTTATTCCGTACAGAATGACATACAGACATGATCAGATGGCACAGATATATGACAGAGAGGTAGTTAGATTACATGGTGTGCCGAAGTCTATCGTATCAGATCGTGATCCACGATTCACTTCTCACTTTTGGAACAGCCTGCAGCAGGCTTTAGGTACGACATTGCACCTGAGCACTGCTTATCATCCCCAGACAGATGGACAGTCAGAGCGGACTATCCAGACTTTAGAGGATATGTTGAGAGCTGTAGTGCTAGACTTTGGCACTAGTTGGCAAGATTCACTAACGTTATGTGAATTCTCGTACAACAACAGCTATCAAACGAGCATAGAGATGGCACCGTTTGAGGCATTGTATGGCCAGAAGTGCAGATCTCCGTTGTACTGGGATGATATATCTGAGGTACCAGAACTTGGGCCTGATATGATTCGAGAGATGACCGAGAAGGTGAAGATAATTCAGAAAAGAATGAAAACAGCACAGGATAGACAGGCCAAGTATGCCAATATCAGACGTAGACCGTTAGTATTTGAACAGGGAGACAGAGTATTTTTGAAGATTTCTCCTTTCAGAGGCGTTGTCAGATTTGGCAAACGCGGGAAACTGTCTCCTAGATACATCGGTCCATACGAGATTCTTGAAAAGATTGGCGATCGAGCATATCGACTGGCTCTTCCTCCTTCTCTATCCGGGATACATGACGTTTTTCATGTATCGATGCTGCGTAGATACATGCCAGATTATTCTCATGTCATTCGGCCTGACGAAGCTGAGCTGGATCAGACGCTGAGTTACGTTGAACAACCGATACAAATTCTTGATCGGAAAGAGAAACAGCTCACAACGAAGACTATTCCCCTAGTGAAAGTCCAGTGGAGTCGTCATGGCACCGAGGAAGCGACTTGGGAGACAGAAGCAGATATGAGACAGAAATATCCCGAGTTATTCTCATGATGTGAGTATTTATTCTGCTTTTGATTTTACTGCTGTTTTTACATACTTTGATTAATTGATTTCACGTTCGAGGACGAACTAATATCTAAGAGGGGGAGAAATGTAATGCCCTAGATTGTATGTGGATAAAATGAAAAGATGAAGTGTTGCTTGAAGAAAGGGACCGCACCCGCGCCTAGAGAAGCACCGCACCCGCGGTGCATGGACAAAAAGTTAGTCATTTTTACAGTAGGGTCACCGCACCCGCGGTCCAAGAACGAGTGCACCCGCGGTTGATGGACAGAGAGTTGGAAATTAATTACAGAAATGACACCGCACCCGAGGTTCAAATGTAACCGCACCCACGTTGATGTCACCGCACCCGCAGTCTTATATGAAGCGCACCCGCGGTCGTCGATTTTGGAAAATGAATGGATTGCCGAAGCTTGAGCGCAGCCGCGGTTCATGAACTACCGCACCCGCGGTCATACGTGTTACTTGGAAAATATAACACTTGCCCTTAACCATGCAATATAATGAGTTGTCCTTGTTCCTTTCCTTCTTCAGCAGATAGAACCGAGAGATTCAGGGGAGAAAGCTTCAACTTCTCTTGTGCTCTTGAGCTTGTGATTTTGAAACATTCACACATCCAAACTTTAATCCGATTTCGGGTTTGAGCTCCTCTCTTCAAGGGCTAGCAAAGGATGTAAGTTTGGTTATGTTTCAGCAGATGATCGTCTACTCCACTGTGCTGCTGATCCAGATGATTCGGCTCTCTGGGATCCTTGAGATCCTTTCTGTGGACACACTCTGGCAAAATGTCCCTGTTGTTTGCAGAAGTGGCAACTACCAAGTACTCCTTGGCATTGCTCAGTGGAATGTCTCCCTCCACAATTTCCGCAGTAAGTTCCGGTATAACTCTGTTTGGAACCACTGGAGCTAGAAGAACTGCCGCCAGACTTCTTAAACTGCTTTCCTCTAGCCTTCAGAAAATCTTTCTTTCCACCACTGCTACTGCCACTCTTGAATAGGGGAGGTGGTTGCTGTGGTCTCGATACTGGAGGAACAAATACAGCTCCTCTCTACCTTATCAGGCCCGCTTCAGCGCCTTTTGCTCTAATCATGGCATCAGCAAAGTTATTCGGTCGCCCTGTGTTCACCAATGTAAATATATCGGGATTCAAACCATTGATAAATTGATCAGCAACGGCTTCGTCATTTCCAACCACATGTGGAGCAAACTTCAATAAAGTAGAGAACTTGGTCACATATTCTTCAATGTTCAGCTGACCCTGTCTCAAATTGGCAAACTCCGCCCCCTTGTCTTTCCTGTACGACACTGGGAAAAATCTTTGATAAAACTCAGTTTTAAATACATCCCAAGTAATAGTCGTACCTCGCTGTTCCAAGGCCCTCTTCATCGTAATCCACCAGTTCTTTGGAACATCAAGCAACTGGTTCCCAATAAATTTAATTCGGCGCTCATCACTATACTCCAATGAATCAAACAACATCTCAATGTTATCCAACCAACTTTCACACTCAACTTGTAAGGCTCGAGATTATTAGTCTTCATTGATGTGATATTCGGAAGATATGAGTATGCATGACATGTAATGAGAGGCACTGAATGAGATTATGAAGGGTTGTATAAAGTCTAGAGCGCACCCGCGGTGCTAGACAGACCGCACCCGCGGTCGAAGCTTTCGGAAAAGTTGGTGTATATCATTACACTGAGCGCACCCGCGGTTATGGAATGAGCGCACCCGCGGTGCGACGTGCAGCATGAAAAATAAGCCACGTTTCCTGGTGTTGCATGCAATATATATATAAGAATTGCACGCCTTTCCTTCAAAAAATTCAGAAAAGGGTCGAAGCTTTTGAGAGAAATCCGTCCGTCTGTTTTTGAATCCGACTTCAGTACTGTGTTCCTATCGACGCAGGCTACAATTGGACGTAAGTTTCGTTACGTTTAGACATGATTTGAATTTATGATATTGTCAGAATTGAATATGAATCAGATATGATGTTTCTGCTACAGTAGACATTGTATAACTGAAGTCTGATTAAAGAATCGACTTTTTATGAAATTGTTATGAATTTCAGAGTTGATTTAGTTGAGATTCTATATCAGAGTTGTGTTATTATTCAGATTTTGAGTTGTACTGATATTGGTTATGAATTCTGATATTATATCTGTGATGTTGAGATAAACGGGGTTATCGTGACTGTATTATTATGCCGACGAAACATCAGTAGATTGATATTGATCAGATTTAGTAATGATTTCGATTGTATCGTGATATCATTGATATGAATTAGATTGTACCTTGTTCAGATATGGATCAGATTATATACTGATTTGAGTATTGATCAGAACAGGTCTTGAATTGAGTTATATACTGATATGGTATTTATATGATCGTCATTATAAGATTTGGATATGGACAGATTGGAATACAAGACTTCGTATTCATCAGACCGAGAAGAGAAAGGTATAAATGGATGTTAATTGGGAGATCGACTTGAGTTAGATTTAACTCGAGTTTCCCTAAATCACATACTTGTATGGTATTGTTTTTATACCTTTGTGTTTTAATGAGTATGTTTATTCTATTGAATTAGAAGTAGAAAGCAGAAAGCTATTAAGTAAGAGTCACTGACAGAGGGGTTAGATTTTGACAGACTTGTCACTGACCCATTGCACATTGTCAGAATAGGCTTAGTCTTGGTAGATACGCCAAGGCACTGGACGTTTGGTATATCGTTATGCTTCAGATACAGATAGCATTCTATTCGATATAGATTAGACCAAAGTCAAGAAATAAGAACGTACCGCCACCGCGACTGGTAGTAGTAGGTGGGAGACTTGTTACGTTCTTATTCACCGGGATCCCTAGACTAGATTAGAATGAGAGATGAGTCGAGTCTTAGATATCGAGACTAGAACTTGATTTACAGATTGGTATTGATTTATATTTCGTAGATTACGATTCATGTTTTATTTACAGACTGGTATTGATACATGTTGTTTGATTATGCTACATGTGATAAGATATAATTCATGCTTTTATGTTAATTCAGTTAACTGCATGTATACATTATTTATACTGGGATTTATTCTCACCGGAGTATCTGGCTGTTGTCTTGTTTGTATGTGTGCTTGACAACAGGTGGGACAAGATCGGGGTCAAGAAGATGATGAGAGATCGAGATTAGAGTGGTGATTCCGGACTTGGATGTAGACTTGGTTTAATACTTGAAATTTAGTAGTTAAACCTTAGATTAGTTTGAACTAGAAGCATGTTGTACAAGATTTGTATTATTATACTGGTTTGTATAATAGATTGATTCCATTACCTTCCGCATTTTAAACAAAAATTTTTAAACCCTGTTTATCTTAATTGATAATTAAATCCCAAAAATGATTAAGATGATGATTAGCGTCCGGGTCCCCACAACAGGTGGTATCAGAGCGATAGATCCTTTAGACTGAGATAGAAGAGAATGAGCGGGGTATATTGAGTTTTCTTTCCTTGCATGTGATTGCTAGCATGAGATTTATTTTAATGTTGACATTGTGTGTGCTAGCATGACATTATGCTTTACTGCTTTAAAATACATGTTATCTAATTATCTTATTTGAATTGGTAATATGTATTATTGAGTATAAATCAGATTTGATTCTTGATCAGCAGTAAGATGATCAGAGAAATATTGGAACAGATTTGTAGTATTTTAGTACTAATGTTTTGATAAGCAGATATACCTCCACGGAGAATTCCAGAAAGGGGTAGTACTTTGACTGAACAGATAGATGTATCAGAAATTCCGATGGAAACACAGATGAAGAGGTTTCAGTCGTTTCAACCGCCGATTTTAAAGGGTACTGAGACGCCAGTAGATTGTGAGAATTGGCTTGAAAACATAGAAATGCTATTTGAATTTCTTGGTTTCACAGATGATTGTAGAGTTACACTGATTGGGAACCAGCTAAAAGAGACTGTAAGAAGTTGGTGGCTAATAACCAAAGAAGCTTTGGAACTACGTAGTTCACTAATTACGTGGAAAATTTTTAAGGTTGAGTTCTATCAAAGATTTTTCCCCGTATCATACAGACAAGACAAAAGTGCAGAGTTTTCAAATTTGAGACAGGGTCACTTGAGTATTGATGAGTATTTGGGCCAGTTCTTTACCTTGTTACGTTTTGTCCCTCATGTTGCTAGAAATGATGAAGCTGTATCTGATCAGTTCATTCAGGGATTGAATTCGGAGATACGTACATTGGTAAATGTGAAACGATCGATTAATTTTGCTGATACCTTGAACAAAGCCAAAAGAGCAGAAACAGTTCTGAGAGGACAAAAGAGAGCATCGTATGTTCTTCCAATATCGAGTTCACAGCAACTGCCCCACAGAGTTGAGATGGGCAGTAGAAGTAGGGGGACGAAAGAACAGTTACAAGCTCGAAAGAAGCAGTTCAAGAAGTTAGGGAGCGGGTCATCTAGCTCCAGTGGTTCTAGCTCGAATTACATTGTAGGGTATTGCAGAACTTGTGGAGGAAGACATCCTACAGAGCAATGCCAGGGAGTGACTGGTATATGCAATATCTGCAAACAACGGGGACACTTTGCTAAAGTTTGTCCACAGAGAGATTCCCGAAGATTTCAGGGATCAGGACCATCTGGTGGTAGTGACCGAGGAACAGACCCAAGAGGCACTTGATGATATAGTGTTTCTTTTATGATTATATTGCATATGTATTGATATATATTAATGCATTTCTTACGATTATCTTTGAATGAATTGCATTGAGATATACTGTATCTGTTGAGTTTGATTGTACTGTAGTATTGATTCCCTTACTTGTGGGGAAAGAAAGATTGATATCAGAGATTTCTGTGAAATATTGTATACTACAGTAAGATGAGAATGAGGTCGGTTAGATTATGATGTACTTGTATTTCTGATTTGACCGCATGATTGATATTAATATGCTGAACAAGTACAGAACTATTGTAAATTCCTGCCAGAAAAATATAAGATTCAAACCAGATAAGAAGGATGAGTAGAAATTCCTCGGTAAGGATTCTAGATCTAGAATTCCTTGGATATCTGTATTGCCTATGACTCGATTTTTACAGAAAGAAACAGATGGTATCCTTATGTATGCAGTAGACATACTGAAATCGAGTCTAGTATTGGCAGAATTGCCAAGTGATGTACGAGTTGGTTGACGTCTTCCTAGATAAGATTTTGGATTTGCTTTATATCAGGAAGATAGATTTCAGAATTGAATTGATACCAGGTACAGGTTGTGTTTTAGAGTTCAGTACAGAATGATATGGAATGTGCAGAATGTCACTGAATGAAGTGAAAGAATTGAAAGATCAGTAGAAGAGTACCGACCAGGAGTTACATTTGATTTAGTGTTTCTCGGTGGCATATTTCCGTATGTTCAGAGATATTATGATGATTTCATGCTCGTTGTATCTATGATGTTTTAATATACTTACAGCATCTGTGGGGACCCGGACGCTAATCAAGTTCTTAATCATCATTGGGACTAATTAATCAATTATAAAACAGGGTCTAAAATTTTTTTTCTTTTTAAAATGCGGAACGTAGTGAAATCAACTAATATACAACTCAGTATAAAATAAAGTACATGTCCTGTACGGTCTACAAATCAGTAAAACTAAGGTTCAACATCTAAATATCAAGTGTCAAAACCCTATATACATCCAAGTCCGAAGTCTCCGCTCTATCACGATCTCTCCTCATCTCCTGGACCCTGATCCTGTCCCACCTGTTGTCATGTACACATACAGACAAGACAACAGCCGGATAATTTTGGTGAGAATAAATCCCAGTATAAATCAACGAAACATGCAATCATATAAACAAATATAAAGCATGTAATCAGGTAACAGATATATGTATCAAAATCTGAAACATAAACAATCGTAGACTGTCAAACATATACGTGACTCCACGTTTCAGACTAGACTCCATCCTAGTCTAGGGATCCCGGTTTCCAAATGTGGTATTCCTATATCGAATTCCGTAATAAAAGGAACTCTGTTCCTATTACTCGATATAACCAAATATGGTGTTCCTATATCGAATTCCGTAATAGAAGAATTCCAATCCTATTACTCTATATAACCAACATCCGGTGTCCTGACCTATCCGTCATGGACTGTAGCTCTATCGCTAATATCCCATCTTGAGACATCGTGCAATGTGCCCGTGGCAATCCCGCCACTGTCAGGCACTTCCGTCCCAAGATGTCTACACTATCCTGTAACATCGTGCAATGTGCCCGTGGCGATCCCACCACTATCAGGCACTTCTGTCACAAGATTTCCCGTCTGATACCTGCTATCTATAAATCAAGAGAACAAGTATATCAATCAAATCAATGCAATATCACTGCAATAAAGTAAAGTATGTGCTTTAGGGAAACTCAAGTCTAAACCGACTCAAGTCGATCTCCCAATACCACATTGAATTATACCTTAATCTTCTCGGTTTGACGAAGACGAAGTCCTAAATTCAACTCTGTCCATTCTCAATCTGGTAATAACAATACCGAACAGACACAATATCAATATGTAACTCAATTCAGAACCTGTTCTGATCAATACTCAAATCAACATACTATCTGATCAATGTCAATCGACATATAGTATAACAATACAATCTCAGTCAATCGTAAATCTGGTCAATATCAATCTACTGAGGTATCGACGACACAACAATACAGTCTCGATAACCCCGTAAATCCCAACATCTCAGAAATAATACCAGAACTCATAATCAATACCGGTAATAACTCATAATTTCAATGATAATACAAATATGATATCGAATCTCAGTCAAATCGACTCCAAAATTCATAACAATTACATAATCACTCTGTTTCTTAATCTGACTTCGATTCTATGATGTCTAACATGTCAAGAACATCATATATGAATTCCATTCAATTCTGACAACATCATAATTTCAAAACATATCAAAACGTAGTAAAACTTACGTCCAGTTGTAGCCTACGTCGATAGGAACACAGTACTGAAGTCGGATTTAAAATCAGACGGACGAATTTCTCACAAAAGGCGTAAGGATTTTCTATCACTTTCCCCTGACCCTTTTCTCGGTTTTCTAGCCAAATTCTGAAGGCGTGATACGTATATATATCAGCTGCATGTCAATGATACGTGTCATCATTCTTTATGATTTTCAGTCGGTGCTCGGGCGGTCGCAAGTTATCGCTCGGGCGCGGAGCCTTCTGCCCGATACATATCTTTGTTAAACACTGGCGCTCGGGCGGTTAAAGATTGCCGCTCGGGCGCATGACTTTCTGCCCAAACTCCAATCTTGCGATGCATTGGCGCTCGGGCGGTCACAAACTACCGCTCGCCGCATCCTCTGCCCAAAACATGCTCCTGTTGAACATTGGCGCTCGGGCAGTTATTTTCTACCGCTCGGGCGCCAATAGTTCTGTCTAAAAATTGCACCCTTCATATGTTTTGGCCAATCTGGTCTCGTAATAGCCCGTCTATAATTATATCAATTCATAATCAATAATCTCATATTAACAGAATCAAAATCTCGGGCATTACAGCATCTGATTGACTGAATCGAATACCTGAAGATTGTATTGAATACTCTGAGAACTTTGAATATTATATACAGAAATTATTCAGATAAGAATCTTGCTTTAAAACATATTGTAGTCAGAATAAGCGATATCTGAAGTCAATATACCCATTGATTTTGACACAGTTGAGCTTGTGATCAGTGACTGAGAACGATACCGATATCAAAAAGATCAAAAAATTCAGAATGTCAGAAATTTATTTTGGTCTGAGTTGGCAGATGATCTTATACGATTGTTGTTTTGTATCTGCTTGAGTATTGTTATTGTTCTAACACAATATTTTAGACAGCTTATATTGTTTGAGGGCATATTATATTTGCAGATGATATATAGCAGTTGATCAGAACGACATGAAGACGTGATTGATTAGTCAGAATTGACAATATTGCCAGGAATTGCCGTTTTGTGAGTTTACTAAACTCACTAGATCAGTATAGATTATTGATATTATGAATCTGATTTGATAGTACTGTTATTCTGAGTCAATGTTTGATATAGTTTATTAAAACCGAATCAGAGCTGAACTCGAGAATTTCGGCAGTTCAGAGATTTAATCAGAATGTTCAGAACTTAATTTCGATAATCAGAGCAGAACATCGATCAGAGTGGCATATATGTGATTTTGTTACGGTATGAGAATGATTAGCTTGTGATGTCAAATGTTTCAGAATTGTACAACAGAATTTGATATCGACAATCAGAACCGAATACCAGGTAGGTATTTTTCTTTAATTTATATTATTAACTGATTGTTTATACCAAATAGTTCGAATTGGAAATGATAGATAGTGTCAGAAGCGCACAGAAATGGATTCAGTAGTCGTTCAGGTAACAGAAAGTAGATGATAATTCGAACAGATAGTTTTGATATAGACAGATTAAATCAGTTATGGCATAATTTATGCCGAAATGTTGGCAGAATTGTACTGAAATGTCTGAACCGCCAATAAATGAAGATAGAAAGATAGAGATCAGAAGATTTATTACAGAATTTGTATATTCTTGACTAGACATGGGGAGTATATTTCGATGAATTTTGTAATAAGACCACTGCAATACTTTCCAGATTGTGATATGATATGATTGTGATTGACATATTGTTCAATCTATATCTATTAGTTTGTACAAGATGACGTACAAACATGACTAGATGACAAAGATCGATGTCAAAGAAATGGTCAGATTGATCGGAATGTAGAACTAGACTATATCAGATTGTGATTTTGCTTGATTTTGTGCTTGTGGCAGAATATACCACGAACTCTTTTCTATAGTATCAAGATATTAGAAAATAATTATGGAGTTGTAGTGCTGGATGCTAGCACTAGTCAATATGACATATTGTCATCCTATGAATTATAGTATGATAATAGCCATCAGAAGAGTAATGAGATAGTTGCAGATAAGATATTGTACCGTGAGTACCACAGATTTCTTTCAGATAGAGATGATATCTTTGAGGTATATGAACTTTAATCTAAATTGATCAGAGATATGACAAAGTAAATGTAGCTAATTGAGAAGAGAATGAAGATAACTCAGACCAGACAGACTTAATACGCCAACGTCGGATGATGACGATTGGTATTTAAGGCCGAAGATTGAATATATCCTTGACTGGGATAAACAGATTTGATAATAGCTGATGAGATTGATTTGTTATGAGCTGTTGATTGGTATACACGGATGTTGTATAGCCAGTATTGTGAGATTGATTCTGTCAGAGTTATTTCGAAGGGTATTATGATTTTATGCTTCTTGAATGACTACTCCGGTATAGAATCAGAGATCCGTGAAAGAAAGAAGATTTAGAACGAAGAATATTCTACTGTTGCATCTACAGTAAAGTCGACGGAGCATTAGAAATATTCCTTGTAAGACAGAATCTGATATGAGATTAAGATTTCAGAAAGGATTCATTGACACAAGTTTTGATTTAAACTCTGTATACATTCCTTCTGATAGGTTTGAATTGATTACTTGCGAGTTCGAGGACGAACTCAGATCTAAGAGGGGGAGAAATGTAAGGCTCGAGATTATTAGTCTTCATTGATGTGATATTCGGAAGATATGAGTATGCATGACATGTAATGAGAGGCAGTGAATGAGATTACGAAGGGTTGTATAAAGTCTAGAGCGCACCCGCGGTGCAAGACAGACCGCACCCGGTGTTGTACCAGTAGGGTCAGCGCACCCGCTTTAAAAGACAGAGCGCACCCGCGTTAAAAGACAGAGCGCACCCGCGGTCGATGCTTTTGGAAAAGTTGATGTATATCATTACACTGAGCGCACCCGCGGTTATGGAATGAGCGCACCCGCGGTGCGACGTGCAGCATGAAAAATAAGCCACGTTTCCTGGTGTTGCATGCAGTATATATATATAAGAATTGCACGCCTTTCCTTCACAAAATTCAGAAAAGGGTCGAAGCTTTTGTGAGAAATCCGTCCGTCTGTTTTTGAATCCGACTTCAGTACTGTGTTCCTATCGACGCAGGCTACAATTGGACGTAAATTTCGTTACGTTTAGACATTATTTGAATTTATTATATTGTCAGAATTGAATATGAATCAGATATGATGTTTCTGCTACAGTAGACATTGTATAACTGAAGTCAGATTAAAGAATAGACTGTTTATGAAATTCTTATGAATTTCAGAGTTGATTTAGTTGAGATTCTATATCAGAGTTGTGTTATTTTTCAGATTTTGAGTTGTACTGATATTGGTTATGAATTCTGATATTATATCTGTGATGTTGAGATAAACGGGGTTATCGTGACTGTATTATTATGTCGTCGAAACATCAGTAGATTGATATTGATCAGATTCAGTAATGATTTTGATTGTATCGTGATATCATTGATATGAATTAGATTGTACCTTGTTCAGATATGGATCAGATTATATACTGATTTGAGTATTGATCATAACAGGTTTTGAATTGAGTTATATACTGATATGGTATTTATATGATCGTCATTATCAGATTTGGATATGGACAGATTGGAATACAAGACTTCGTATTCATCAGACCGAGAAGAGAAAGGTATAAATGGATGTTAATTGGGAGATCGACTTGAGTTAGATTTAACTCGAGTTTCCCTAAATCACATACTTGTATGGTATTGTTTTTATACCTTTGTGTTTTAATGAGTATGTTTATTCTATTGAATTAGAAGTAGAAAGCAGAGAGCTATTAAGTAAGAGTCACTGACAGAGGGGTTAGATTTTGACAGACTTGTCACTGACCCATTGCACATTGTCAGAATAGGCTTAGTCTTGGTAGATACGCCAAGGCAATGGACGTTTTGTATATCCTTATGCTTCAGATACAGATAGCATTCTATTCGATATAGATTAGACCAAAGCCCAGAAATAAGAACGTACCGCCACCGCGACTGGTAGTAGTAGGTGGGAGACTTGTTACGTTCTTATTCACCGGGATCCCTAGACTAGATTAGAATGAGAGATGAGTCGAGTCTTAGATATCGAGACTAGAACTTGATTTACAGATTCGTATTGATTTATGTTTCGTAGATTACGATTCATGTTTTATTTACAGACTGGTATTGATACATGTTGTTTGATTATGCTACATGTGATAAGATATAATTCATGCTTTTATGTTAATTCAGTTAACTGCATGTATACATTATTTATACTGGGATTTATTCTCACTGGAGTATCCGGCTATTGTCTTGTTTGTATGTGTGCATGACAACAGGTGGGACAAGATCGGGGTCAAGAAGATGATGAGAGATCGAGATTAGAGTGGTGATTCCGGACTTGGATGTAGACTTGGTTTAATATACTTGAAATTTAGTAGTTAAACCTTAGATTAGTTTGAACTAGAAGCATGTTGTACAAGATTTGTATTATTATACTAATTTGTATAATAGATTGATTCCATTTCCTTCCGCATTTTAAAGAAAAATTTTTAGACCCTATTTATCTTAATTGATAATTAAATCCCAAAAATGATTAAGATGATGATTAGCGTCCGGGTCCCCACACAACTGATGTCTCAGTACCCTTCAGTGTCGGTGGTTTGAACGATTGAAACCTTTTCAATAACATTTCCATCGGAGTTGCTGTCACATCCATTGGAGGATTCGATGTGCTACCCTGTTCTGGTATTCTTCGAGGAGGCATATCTGATTATCAAATGGATTAGTAACCCAATCCAATAAACCTGTTTCACTTCAGTTCCCTCCTCCGATCATCTTACTGCTGATCGAGAATCGGTTCAAATTCGTTCCCAATAATACATATTACACAATCAAATCAGATAAGTCAAGTAACATGTATTATATAATGCAGTAAAGCATGCTAGCAATCACTAGCAAAGAAGGAAAACACAATCCACCCCGCTCACTAGCTTCTATCTCAGTCTAAAGGATCTATCGCTCTGATACCACCTGTTGTGGGGACCTGGACGCTAATCATGTTCCTAATCATCATTGGGACTAATTAATCAATTATAAAACAGGGTCTAAATTTTTTTTTTAAAAATGCGGAACGTAGTGAAATAAAACGTATATACATCTCAGTATAAAAGAACAAGTCTTGTACCACATTCATTTATTCAACTAAGGTTTAACAGCTAATATCACGTGTCTAACCCTATCTCTAATCCAAGTCCGGAGCCTCCACTCTAATCACGATCTCTCTTCATCTTCTGAACCCTGAACATGTCCCACCTGTTGTCATGCACACATACAAAACAAGACAACAGCCGGATAACTCCGGTGAGAATAAATCCCAGTATAAACAATGTAAACATGCAATCATATAAAAACATATACAAAAGCATATAACAGTTTTCATTAACATGCAACAAATCAACAAACATGTATGATATCAAAACTGTAAATCAACTAGTCATCACAGACTCGACTCAAACAACGCGTCGTCTCAGACTCGACTCAACCCTAACCTAGGGATCCCAATGTCTGGATATTGATATTTATATCGAATCTCAGTCGATAGGAATGAATCAACCCTAAACGGCATCATTATAATTCATATATCCAGTGTCTGGGCGAAACAGCCGCAGAATTGACGAATCAGTCAAGAATTAAGCGAATCAGCCAATGACTAGAAGAATCAGCCAGTAATTAAGCGAATCAGCCACAGTTTAGACGAATCAGTCGATACTAGACAAATCAGCTAATAACCAGACGAATCAGCCCGTGACTAGGCGAATCAGCCAATGACTAAACAATCAGTAGTCAATACATGCAGTGGCTATAAATCAATATACTACAAACATCAATCTCATCAATTACAAATATCAATGCAATAAACTAAGTATGTGATTTAGGGAGACTCGAGTCAAACCTCACTCGAGTTGTGCAATCCCAACTCAACATTAATTTATACCTTTCTTGCTGTCGCTCTGATACAATCGAAGTCTCGACTCAAAACCTGTCAATACTCAATCTGACAATAACAATATTGAGGGTACGGTATCAATACACCACTCAATCAATACTGGATATAATCAGAATTCAATCAAATTCTGTTTCAACAATATAATGTCATAATTTCAATATATCCAGCACTACCATATCAGTCAGATATCAATTCCAACACCTCATAATCGATAACAATTCAATTCTGATCAAAATGACTCGAAAACTACTCCGAAAACATAACAATTTCATATGGTATTTGTTCTCCAGTCTGGTTTCGATTATACGATGTCTAACATGACAAGAACATCATATATGAATCATATCAGATTTTGACAATACCATAATTTCAAATCATATCAAAACGTAGCAAAACTTACGTCCAGTTGTAGCCTACGTCGATAGGAACTCAATACCAAAGTCGGATTCAAAATCAGATAGACGGATTTCTTACAAAAGGCGTAAGGATTTTTCACTCTTTCCTCGGCCCTTTCTCGATTCTTCTTTCCACCATTTCTGAAGAATTCGTGCATATATATATATATATACATACACTAACATGCAAGAAGGCAAATGGCACATCCTTTACGCAACACGTCTCGCGCATATGCGCGACATCAACCGGCGCATATGCGCGAGACCTTAAGTCTCGGCGCGTGTCTTCCCAACTACTGGTGCATATGCGCGACACATTTCCGCGCATATGCGCCCAACTCTCTAGACTCGGCATTCTTGAATACACCTGCTCGCGCATATGCGCGTCATGTCTCGCGCATATGCGCGAGACTTACTGTCTCGGCAATCACCCCAAATACTTGCCTCGCGCATATGCGCGCCCCTTCTCGCGCATATGCGCGAGGTGTTCTGTCCTCGCGAAGGATCTTTCGCTTGTACAGGCTCGCGCATATGCGCGACTCACTTCGCGCATATGCGCGAGGTCCTCTGCCCACGTCGCGCATATGCGCGCATCTGTGCCGCGCATATGCGCGAGGGCTACTGTTCCTCGCACATTTTCATGCATTATCTCGTCTTTCCCGGTCCGATCCTTTCCGTCTATAATCATATCAATTATCCCCAAATCATTTCAGATTAATAGGATAAAATTCTCGGGCCTTACACATTGTGTGTGCTAGCATGACATTATGCTTTACTACTTTGAAATACATGTTTACCTGATTATCTGATTTGAGTTGGTATTATGTATTATTGAGTATGAATCATATTTGATTCTTGATCAGCAGTAAGATGATCAGAGAAAGATTGGAACAGATTTGTAGTATTCGGGTACTAATGTTTTGATAAGCAGATATACCTCCTAGAAGAATTCCAGAAAAGGGTAGTACTTCAGCTGAACAGATAAATACATCTGAGACTCAGATGGAAATACAGTTGAAAGAATTTCAGTTATTTCAGCCGCTGATTCTGAGTGGTGTCAAGACGTCTGAAGATTGTGAGCACTGGTTTGATGACATAGAAATACTGTTTGATTTACTTGATTATTCAGATAAGCAGAGAATTAAACTGATATTCCACCAGTTACGAGAGACTGCCAGAAGTTGGTGGATTACAAGTAAAAGAATGCTAGAACATGGAGGTACAGTGATTTTGTGGGAAATATTCAGAACTGAATATTATCGAAGATTTTTCTTAGTTTCATATCGGGAGGACAAGAAAGCAGAGTTTGAGAATTTGAGACAAGGTCAACTGAATATTAAAGGATATGTTGCTAAATTCTCTACTCTACTGCGTTTTGCTCCTAATGTAATTGGGAATGATGGAGCTGTAGCGGATCAGTTCATCAGAGGATTGAACTCGGAGATAGTTGCATTGATGAATATGCAGCGACCTTATCATTTTACTGATGCCTTGAATAAAGCGAAGAGAGCGGAGGCAAGTCTGATTAGACAACTAAAAAGGGTGTGTGTGATGCAACCCCAGACACAGCAATCCCCTCTCCGATTTGATCACGGCAGCACGAGTGGAAAGCAAGATTTGCTGAAAGCTCGAAAGAAGCCATTCAAGAAGTTAGGGAGCGGACTGAGTGGTTCGTCTAGCTCCAGTGGTTCCAGCCCAAGTTATACTGGAGTGTATTGCAGAACTTGCGGAGGGAGACATCCCACAGAGCAATGCCAGGGAGTAACTAGTAGTTGCCGTATTTGTAGACAGCCGGGACACCTTGCTAGAGTTTGTCCTCAGAGAAATTCCCGAAGATTTTAGGGAGCAGAAGACTGAGGAACAGACACCGGACACACCTGATGATATAGTGGCAGGTACTGTTCTTTTATGATTATATTGCATAGGTATCGATATATACTAATGCATTCCCTACGATTATATTTGACTGAGTTGCATTGAGATATACTGTATCTGTTGTGTTTGATTGTACTGTAGTATTGATTCCCTTACTTGTTGGGAAAGAAAGATTGATATCAGAGATTTCTGTGAAATATTGTATACTACAGTAAGATGAGAATGAGGTCGAGTTAGATTATGATGTACTTGTATTTCTGATTTGACTGCATTATTGATATTAATATGCTGAAAAAATATAGAATTATGATAGATTCCTTTCAGGAGAGTATAAGATTCAGACCAGATAGGGTTGATGAACAGAAATTCCACGGTAAGGATTCTAGATCTAGAATTCCTTTGATATCTGTATTATTTATGACTCGATTATTGATACAGAAAGGAACAGATGGTATCCTTATGTATTCAGTAGACATACTGAAATCGAGCCTAGAATTGGCAGATTTGCCAATAATGTATGAGTTGCTGATATTTTCCAGATGAGATTTCGGATTTGCTTCTGATTGAAAGATAGACTTCAAAATTTAAATGAGATCAGGTACTGTTTGTTTTGTTAGAATTCAGTACATAATGATATTGAATGTGCAGAATGTCACTGAATGAAGTGAAAGAATTGAAAGATCAGTAGAAGAGTACGGGCCAGGAGTTACATTTGATTTAGTGTTTCTCGGTGGCATATTTCAGTATGTTCAGAGATATTCTGATGATTTCATGCTCGTTGTATCTATGACATTTTGATATACTTGTAGCATCTGATTGATTGAATCGAATATCTGAAGATTATATTGAATACTTTGAGAACTGTGAATATTGTATACAGATATTATTCAGATATGAATCCTGCTTGAAATAGATTGTATGCAGAATGTGCGATATCTGAAGTTAGTATACCGATTGATTTTGACACAGTTGAGATCATGATCAGTAGATAAGAATGATACCGATATCAGACATATCAGAAATTTCAGAAATGTCAGAAATGTATGTTTGGTCTGAATTGACAGATTTTCGTATACGATTGTTATTTTGTGTCTGCCTGAGTATGTTATTGTTCTAAAACAGTATTTGATACATTGTATTGTTTGGGGCATATTATGTTGTAGATGATATATAGCAGTTGATATGAGCGATATGAAGATGTGATTGATTAGGCAGAATTGACAGTATTGCCAGAAATTGCCGTTTTATGAGTTTACTAAACTCACTAGATCAGTATAGATTATTGATATTTCGAATCTGATTTGATATTACTGTTGTTCTGAATCCGTATGTGATACAGATTATTGTGAACCGTTGAGATTATATACAGTTCAATCCGAATCAGAGTTGAATTCGAGAACTTCAGTAGATCAAAATCAGAATGTTCAGAGCTTAATTTCAATAATCAGAACACAGCATCGATCAAAGTGACAGATATGTGACTTTACGTATGAGAGTGATTATCTGGTGATGTCAAATGTTTCAGAATTGTACAACAGAATTTGATATCAACAATCAGAACCAAATACTAGGTAGGTATTTTTCTTTAATTTATATTATTAACTGATTGTTTATACCAAATAGTTCGAATTGGAAAGGACAGATAGGGTCAGAAACGCACCGTAGTGGATTCAGTTTTTATTTTGGTGACTGAGAATGTATGATATTCGAACAGATAGTTCGGACCTGTACAGATTGAATCAGTTGTGACAGAATTTGTACTGAAATGATTGGCAGAATTTGTACTGAAATGTCTGAACCGCCAATAAATGAAGATAGAAAGAGATAGAAATCAAAAGAGTTATTGCAGAATTTGTATATTTCTGACTAGATATGGGGAGTATAATTCGATGAATTTCGTAATGAGATCACTATAATACTTTCCAGATTGTGATATAATATGATTGTGTTTGACAGATTGTTCAATCTATATCTATTAGTTTGTACAAGATGACGTACAAACATGACCAGATGACAAAGATCGATGTCAAAGAAATGGTCAGATTGATCAGAATGCAGAACTAGACTATATCAGATTGTGATTTTGATTGAGTTTGTGATTATGGCAGAACGTACCATGAATCCATTCAAATATTATCCACAGACTGACAGATAGCCAGAGTGTACTATCCAGATATTAGAAGATAATTATGGAGTTGTAGTGCTGGATGCTAGCACTAGTTAATATGACATATTGTCATCCTATGAATTATAGTATGATAATAGCCATCAGAAGAGTAATGTGATAGTTGCAGATAAGATATTGTACACTGAGTACCACAGATTTCTTTCATATAGAGATGATATTTTTGAGGTATATGAACTTTAATCTAAATTGATCATAGATATGACAAAGAAAATGTAGCTAATTCAGAAGAGAATAAAGATAGGTCAGACCAGACAGACTTAATACACCAACGTCGGATGATGACGATTGTATAGCCAGTATTTTGCGATTGATTCGATTAAAATGATTTCGAGTGGTATTATGATTTTATGCTTCTTGAATGACTACTCCGGTCTGGAATCAGAGATCTGTGAAAGGAAGAAAATTTAGAACGAAGAATGTTCTACTGTTGCATATACAGTAAAGTCGACGGAGCATTAGAAATATTCCTTGAAAGACAGAATCTGATATGAGATTAAGATTTCAGAATGGATTTATGGAGATGAGTTTTAGATTTAAACTCTGTATACATTCTTTCTGATATGTCTGAATTGATTGTTTGCGATTTCGAGGACGAAATCATTTCTTAGAGGGGGAGAAATGTAAGGCTTGAGATTTATTAGTCTTCATTGATGTGATATTCGGAAGATATGAGTATGCATGACATGTAATGAGAAGCATTAAATGAGATTATGAAGTGTTGCATGAAATATAGACCGCACCCGCGGTTGAGCTCATGGATTGTGGAAGAATTACAGTAGCATGAGCGCACCCGCGCCTAAAGAAGGACTGCACCCGCGGTGCATGGACAGAAAGTTGAATAGAATTACAGTAGCAACACCGCACCCGCGGTCCCAGAGGCAGCGCACCCGCGGTGCTGCTACAGTGAGGTCAGCGCACCCGCGTTACAGGACTGAGCACACCCGCGGTCGAAACTTTCGAAAAAATTGATGTATATCATTATACTGAGCGCACCCGCGGTCATGGAATAAGCGCACCCGCGGTGCCACGTGCAGCATGAAAAATAAGCCACGTTTCCTGGTGTTCCATGCAGTATATATATAAGAATTGCACGCTTTTCCTTATCAAAATTCAGAAAAGGGTCAAAGCTTTTGAGAGAAAAACCTTACGCCTTTGTAGATTTGTGATTGTGAAAGATCAGCCTGTTAGAATTGTAATCCGATTTCAGTACTGTGTTCCTATCGACGCAGGCTACAACTGGACGTAAGTTTCGTTACGTTTAGACATGATTTGAATTTATGATATTGTCAGAATTGAATATGAATCAGATATGATGTTTCTGCTACAGTAGACATTGTATAACTGAAGTCAGATTAAAGAATAGACTGTTTATGGAATTGTTATGAATTTCAGAGTTGATTTAGTTGAGAGTCTATATCAGAGTTGTGTTATTATTCAGATTTTGAGTTGTACTGAAATCTGGTATTATATCTGTGATGTTGAGATAGACGTGGTTATCGTGACTGTATTGCTATGCCATCGAAACATCAGTAGATTGATATTGATCAGATTCAGTAATGATTTCGATTGTATCGTCATATTATTGATATGAATTAGATCATACCTTGTACAGATATGAATCAGAATATATACCGATTTGAGTATTGATCAGAACAGGTCTTGAATTGAGTTATATACTGATATGGTATTTATATGATTGTCATTATCAAATTTGGATATGGACAAATTGGAATACAAGACTTCGTCTTCATCAGACCGAGAAGAGAAAGGTATAAATCGATGTCAATTGGGAGATCGACTTGAGTTAGATTTAACTCGAGTTTCCCTAAATCACATACTTGTATAGTATTGTTTTTATACCTTTGCATTTTAATGAGTATGTTTATTCTATTAAATTAGAAGTAGAAAGTAGAGAGCTATTAAATAAGAGTCACTGACAGAGGGGTTAGATTTTGACAGACTTATCACTGACCCATTGCACATTGTTAGAATAGGCTTAGTCTTGGTAGATACGCCAAGGCTCTGGACGTTTGGTGTATCGATGTGCTTAAGATACAGATATTGTTCTTATTGTAGATTATTCGATACAGCTAGACCAAATTCCAGAAATAAGAACGTACCGCCACTGCAACTGGTAGTAGTAGGTGGGAGACTTGTTATGTTCTTATTCACCGGGATCCCTAGACTAGATTAGAATGAGAGATGAGTCGAGTCTTAGATATCGAGACTAGAACTTGATTTACAGATCCGTATTGATTTATGTTTCGTAGATTACGATTCATGTTTTATTTACAGACTGGTATTGATACATGTTTTTTGATTATGCTGCATGTGATAAGATATAATTCATGCTTTTATGTTAATTCAGTTAACTGCATGTATACATTATTTATACAGGGATTTATTCTCACCGGAGTATCCGGCTGTTGTCTTGTTTGTATGTGTGCATGACAACAGGTGGGACAAGATCGGGGTCAAGAAGATGATGAGAGATCGAGATTAGAGTGGTGATTCCGGACTTGAATGTAGACTTGGTTTAATACTTGAAATTTAGTAGTTCAACCTTAGATTAGTTTGAAATAGAAGCATGTTGTACAAGATTTGTATTATTATACTGGTTTTTATAATAGATTGATTCCATTACCTTCCGCATTTTAAAGAAAAATTTTTAGACCCTGTTTACCTTAATTGATAATTAAATCCCAAAGATGATTAAGAAGATGATTAGCGTCCGGGTCCCCACACCATCTCACTTTTTAATTCACTTTTTTTCTCGGCCTCATCTCTCTTCTTTTTTTTCAATTGGTCCTCCAACACTTGCTTTGGGGACAAAGGGAGTAAAACAATGGATTCCTTCTTCAACACAAATGAATATCTATTCTTGAACCCATCATGAGTCACCTTTCTGTCGTATTGCCACGGTCTACCCAACAAGATATGACAAGCATGCATGGGTACTACATCACACAAGACCTCATCCACATACTTCCCAATAGAAAAAGGCACTAGCACTTGCTTTGTGACCTTCACTTCCGCACAATCATTCAACCATTGAAGCCTATATGGTTGAGGGTGTTTTAGTGTAGGCAAACCCAATTTCCCCACCATTTCAACACTAGCCACATTAGTAAAACTCCCCCCATCTATGATTAAATTGCAAACCTTTTGATTCACAAAACACTTAGTATGGAACAAGTTCTCTCTTTGGTTAGTCTCCTCCTCCTTGACTTGGGCACTCAGGATACGCCTAGTCACCAGGGCTTCACCTACAACCGCCTCATAACCCTCGTCAGGATCCTCTTTTGTTCGGAGTATTGATGACACTCAAACACGAACTCTACCCTCTTTTCCCACTCTAAGTACGCCTCCGAGTCAGACTTCCCATGGAATGAAGGGATTTTCATCTTAATACTACCCATGTTACCATCTTCCCTATTCCCATCATATCTGCCCCGTACGGCTTCTCTCTTCCTCTCCCAAATCCTCTACCTCTTCCATTCCTACCCCAATTCTCATTTTGACTTTTCTCATCTCCTCCTAAATCATATTCTTCCTCTTCTTCTCCTCTACCCACATCCTTAGGTTTAGACTTACTCCCGCTAGTACTAACCTCAAGTTTATCCAACCTCTCATGCAAGGGCTCTAATTCATTTCTCATCATCCTACTAAAATGCCCAAACAACGCCTCCATTTGAACCTTAGACAACCCCGGGTTCGAATTGGCTCCTACCTCCCTCTCCATTTAATTTCAAATTTGTACCTGCAAGAAAACGTTAGTAGAAAACAAAATGATCCTCACCCAAATGCTCACGGTCACTCCAAAAAAAAATATTCACTCGTCTCTCCTCTCTTATTATTTTTTTTTGCTCACAGCAAATACTCACCGTTCACTCCAAAGAAAATACACTCGCACTCAAATATTTTTCACTCAAATTCGATAGTATCCTCGAAGGTGTGCTCAAGCTTTGTATTTGTATATCAAACAATCAAGTTCAACTTGTGAAAAATTATGATCGACTCACTTGGACTGTGTAGACAAGAAATTTGAAGGTGAATGATAATAAAAAAAAAAATTTTTTTGACGGTGTGAGACAAGTGTATATGACTCACAACAGAGAATAGAACAAATTATCAAAAAGAAATAATAGGGAATTTTCGGATTTTTGGTATTTTTTTTAAGAATTCCGAAAATTCAAAGAAAAAATTAAGGCACAAAATTTCGTGTATCACAGATTCACGAACGACGAAGAATAATAGAACAAATCAGATCTGAAAACGGAACGAAAAAAAATTTAGATCTGATAATAGAACGAAGGGTAAACTTACTTGAATTCAATGAACCAAAGCTCTGATACGAAATGATATGAAACTTTGTACGAACGAATAGCAAACACGATTAAAATCGAATCGCGCCCTCAATTCAATAACGAACAAAGAATCGTTGTTGTCCCGATCTTTTGAATCAAGTTTGAATGTGTGATATTCACCTCTAAATTATAAAAACTTAGCAATAAATATTCACGGATTAAATAATTGAGAAACAGACGAACCTTCAAGAAACTTGCCCCTGACAATCCGTATGGTATCAATCGACAAATTCCACAAGAACGAATCTTGATAAGTTTGATTTTTGAATGAACACAAAGCAAAAGCTTTGAAAAGCTTGAGAGAAAAACTCTAAACTTTGATAAAATATCAATGATAATCTGAATTGTGTTTAATTTTCGTCCAACATGTTTTTATAAAACCAAAAGATATAAAAAATCTAGTCTCCAAAATAATTAAAACTCTAGAAAGGAAAATATTCTCGCGCAGCCGTCTCAGACACGGACCCCGTGGAGACCTCTGTGTACGTGTCCGTGTACTCTCGGGAAAATCATTTTAAGGTGGAAACAAGGGGCACGGACCCTGTGTCCAACTCCGTGTACGGGTCCGTGTACGCACGACCTTCGCAAATGTCATAGGACACGGACCCCGTGTACTGATCCGTGCTCGGGTCTGTGTAGACACTGGAATTCTTCATCCTCGGCTGTAAAGGGCACGGACCCCGTGTACAGGTCCGTGGAATCTCGGCCGTCTCCAACAATGCTTGAATGATATTCCTTTGGCCTCCCGACGTACTCCCATGCATCACGACCCCTTCATGCTTGCTCATGAATCCCTGTAGTGCCTCCTTGAACTTCTTTAGGCGTCCCCTCGTGACTGGTCCCTCCGGCAACTGCAAAGGATCCCATGCCTTCCTTGGAGCTTGACCACCCGTGTTCGTATCAGTTCTAAAACAGTATTAAAGACAGATTATATTGTTTTTGGGACATTACATTCGAAAATGATATAGCAGTTGATTTAAACAACGTCGAAGATGTGATACAGATTATTGGGAACCGTTGAGAGTATATACAACTCAAGCCGAATCAGAGCTAAACTCGCGAATTAAAGCAGTCCAAAAGTTTAATAAGAATGTTCAGAACGCAGTTTCGATAATCAGAACAGTGTGTCGATCAGAATAGCAGGTAGGTGATACTGTATTGTATGTGAATAACTGACTTGTTTGTGCCGAATATTTCGAATCTGAAATGACAGATATGGTCAGAAGCGCACAGTAGTCAATTCAGTATTCTTTCTGGTAGCAGAAAAGGGGAAAACCGGAGATTGGTTATATCGATTATCGATTCTTGAATAGAAATGGGAGTATATTTCTATAGATTTCGTAATGAAACCACCGAAATCTTTTCAAGATTGTGATGCGATGTGATTGTTATTAATAGATTGCGTGAATTTGCATATATTATTTGTACATGAAGACTTACGGATATGACCAGTCGATGGAGATTTATGTCAGAAAAAAGGATAGATTGTACTGAATGCAAAAGTTGATTATATCAGACTGTGATTTTCGTTTGATTTTGTACTTTTGGCAGAGTATACAATAAACTCTTTCACTTATCGTCTATGGATCAACGGATAGTCGAAGCGAACTATCCTGATTCTGAAGAATATCCAGGAACTATAGTGCTGGATGTTAGCACTAGTTGACATGATTTATTGTCACTTGTAAATTATCGTATAACGATAGTTATCAGATGGGTATCGAAATAGCATCAGTCGAGGCATTGTACAATGTGGACTGCAGATTTCCTTCGTATAGGAATAATATCTGCGAGATACCTGAGATTGGATCGGATGGAATCAGAGATATGAAAAAGAAATTGAAACTGCTTCGGAAGAAAATAAAGACAGCTCAGAACAAATAGACTGAATATATCAACGTCGGATGATGACTGTTGATATTTGAGGTTGAAGATTGAATATAACCTTGATTGGAATTATCAGAGTTGATAGGAGATGTTAATGTTGATTTATTATGAGCTGTTGATGGGTATATACGGATGCTGTCTAGCCAATATTGTGAGATTAATTCTGTAAGAGCTATTTCGAGTGGTATTATGAGATTATACTTCTTGAATGATTATTCCAGAGTGAAATCAGAGATTCGTGAAAGAAAAATATTTCAGGATGAAGAATATTCCGCTGTTGGAAGTATAGTACAAACATCAGGGCATCGAATAGGCTACCTGGAAGACTGAGTCTGATATGAGGTAGCGATGTTCAGAATTATTACACTGAAAGGAATTATGATTGATTCTGTTATATACATTTCTTTCCTTGTCAGACTTGCTACCGGATTTAATTGCCTGTGATTTCGGGGACGAAATCGAATCTTAGAGGGGGAGAAATGTAAGGCCCGAGAAATTTATCCTGTTAATCCGAAATGATTTGCGATAATTGATGTGATTATAGACGGGAAGGATTAGACCGAAAAGATGAAAGAAAACACGGAATATGTGCGAAGACAGAACACCTCGCGCATATGCGCGGACATATGCGCGTGAGTGGCAGAAGACCTCGCGCATATGCGCGAGAAGTGTGCGCGCATATGCGCGAGCCATACGAGAAGCCAAGGGGGAAGTCCAGAAGAGTTGGCGCTTATGCGCGACTTATGTGCGCGCATATGCGCGAGCAGTCCAGCAGCTGATTTCCGGATAGAGCTTCCGGCGCATATGCGCGGGGCTTGGGCGCGCATATGTGCGCGGCATGCAGAAGGAAAGAGTGACATTTGGTGTTATCGTGTAACATGATATATATATATATATAAACTTCATTCTTCAAGATTTAGAAGGAAAGAAACGAGGATAGAGCTTAGGATATTTCACTTTTCCTTCGAAGCTTTTAATTTTGATTTTGAAGAATCCGCCCGTCTGATTTTGAATCTGAGTACGGCACTAAGTTCCTAGCGACGACAGCTACAACAGGACGTAATTTTTGTTACGTTTAGATGTGATTTGAAATTATGATATTGTCAGAATTGAATATGAATCATATAAGGTGTTTCTGATATAGTAAACATCGTATAATTGAAGTTAGATTGAAGAACAGACTGTGTATGTAATAGTTGTGATTTTTGGAGTTGATTTGATTGAGATTCGATACCAGGATTGTATTGTTAATGATTATAAGTTGTACCGATATTGATTATGAATTCTGGTATTATATCTGTGATGTTGAGACTGATTGTGTTATCGAGACTGCATTGTTATACCGTCGAAACATCAGTAAATTGATATTGATCAGATTCAGTAGTGATTTCGATTATATCATGATATCGTTGATATGGATTAGATTGTATCTTGATTCGATATTGATCAGATTATGTTTGATTTGAGTATTGATCAGAATAGATTTTGAATTGAGTTGCATATTGAGATTGTGCCTATGCGATATTGTATTTTAGATTGATATGGATAGATTTGACTTCGAGACTTCGACTTCTTCTGACCGCGAAGACAAAGGTATAAATTTATGTTGATGTGGGATTGCACAACTCGAGTCCGATTGACTTGAGTTTCCCAAAATCACATACTTCACTTTATTGCATCGATATTTGCAATTGTATGAGGTTGATACCTTTGATTTATTGATTTATGTATTGAGTCATTAAGCGAATACGCCTAATTGTGAATGAGTAATCTTGTGACAGTAGTTCCGGATAGTGATGGAATCGTCACTAGCACATTGCACATTGTCACAGGATAGGATATTGGTGAAATGCCAAAGTCTGTGACGGTTAGGTCAAGACATCGGACGTTTGGCTATATCGGAGTGGATAAAATTGGAGTTTCTTCTATTACTGGTGTTCGATATGGAAAGAGCCAAAGTCCGTGAATAAGAACATGTCACCACCCCGATCGGGAGTGTAGGTGGGTGTATGTTCTTATTTCGATCGGGATCCCTAGATTAGGACGAGTCGAGTACGAGTCCATGAGTCACGGAGTGTGATTCAGAGTTTATGTTGATCCATGTATCGGATTGGATACATGTTATATTCCGAGTTTATATTGATTCATGCTTCTGAATTTGATACATGTTATGAATGTTTATTTCATGCTTTTATATTGTTTATATGAAATGCATGTATACATGGTTTATACTGGGAATATAATTCTCACCGGAGTTATCCGGCTGTTGTCTTGTTTGTATGTGTGCATGACAACAGGTGGGACAGGATCAGGGTCAAGACAAGAAGAGAGAGAGATCATGATTAGAGTGGAGACTACGGACTTGGATTAAAGATAGGGTTTGAACACTTGATAATTAGTTGTTAAACCTTAGTTTTTATTGAATATTTACGTTTCGCAATTAAAGAAATTTTTTTATGACCCAAATTACTTGAATTAATAAATTGATCCTAATGATGATTAAGAATTGAATTAGCGTTCGGGTCCACACAACCATACTCTGTAAAACATGACTTTGAAATCATTAAATACCATCTAACTCTTAAAACATGAATAACATAGTATAACATGACAATAACGATGTTATTTCTCTTTTCTTTGGTGGATTGATATCTAAACAATATCTCTGTCTCTGTGCCTATATCCCATCGATGTAAATCGATTACTCTGTTGGGATATAAGTCTATGGTCGTTGATCAACTAATCGCATGCAATTTCTGACTATCTATTTATTAATCTAGTAAATCATTTGAACTCTCTCTTGGACATTAAAACTGTGGGGGCCCGTGCTCCTGATTAACGTTTAATGACCAAACAACCAGGATTCTTTAATGTAAACAGCGTAAGCGATTAAAAATTTTGCTTTTGGGTCAATAGAAATTTCGGCATGACCTCCCCGTAAGTATGACATCCCAAAAATTTCCAAGCAACACACAACATTTATATACTCGAAATAAAGTCATAACAGCAATTCACAAACCTATAGCCGCACTGGCAAGGACTAATGCATACATAGCCGACAAGGCTCAATCACACAACTAGTAATCCAAAACCTCATAAAATAATAGTACAGCTACACAGGGCATTCCTTGGCAAAAGTATGACTCAATGATAGAATATCTGGGAACTCGCAACAACAATCCAACTACTGGGCACCGCTACCTGACGCTCCACCGGACGCGTCAAATCCTCCTGGATAATCTGCTATGGCATCAAAAACAACCATAGCATAAACAGAAAAGACGGGTCAGGCCCCAGTACGACTAACCAGTAAAATTATGACAATTATAACTGACGTGAAATAAAATCAAGTAAAATGCAATGAAATGCAATGCAATGCGTGTCGGTAACAATGAAATAACGGATACCAAAACGGAGTCCAATAAAACGCATCAGCAACAGGAACAGTGGCCACCCGTGCCAGGAATGCAGGAACGTAATATCATGCCGCCACTCATCCATGCACGTAGCATCGAGGGTCCGGTAGCGACCCGGTCAGTCCTCGAGCAGTCATCAGGAGAGTGTTAATCCTATCACTCGTTCCATCGATAAGATGTCAGGAGTGATCTATCCTATCACTCGCTCCATAGATGACGCAACATCTCAACAGATCAGCAATGATAGCAATCAACGGAGTCAAGGCTCGAAATGCTATGTATAAACTCAAATAAATACATGAATGCAATCACGTATTCACAGAAGCACATAAAGCACGCCACAACTCATTACAAAGTACTTAACGTCATTCCACATCACTATAGACGTCATAATAAAACAGTTCATACGTACCTCAACTGAATCCTTAATTTACCACAAAATATCTTAAGGAGTTCTCGCACAATCCAATCCTGTGGCAATTAATACATTTCATATCAAGTTCCATTTATTTTTCTATTATTTGACAATTTAGCCTAAAATTCCAAAAATTCTTAATTTAAGCTTTAAAATTTCTAAAACTCATCGCAAAGTCAAATATAGTGATTTAATTAACTTAAATCTCTTAATACCGGACAACTTGAAATTTCGAAAATTCGATCATATCGACTCTGAAATTTTTCGATATTTACTAGGAATTTCCAAAATGTTCATTTTTTATTTCTAATGCTATAAATACATCCCAATAACGATTTAACATTTCACAAATCATAAATTCCCAAATTAATAGACTAATATCGAAATATTATCTAAATAAATTTCGAAAATTAGCTTAATACCTCCAATCGGCTCCGATATAGCACCTACAATCAATAATCCAATATATATTAATTATTGGAATTCGAATTATTCAAAATACCCAAAATTTCGAAACCCTAAAATCCGAATTTTTACCTCAAACGCTTCAAATTTCGAGTACAACTATACAATCAGTTGTCCAAGCTCGAAATAACACGAAATCAAGACAAAAGAGAAAAATTCGAACGAGCCAAGGTTCACGGGTTCGAACGGGATCGCGATAAAACCTTGTAAAATGGGTATCACTGGATAGCTCTCGTCATGGGCTTTCCGAATATATATTTACTGTAATTTTTCGGCGACCGGAGCGGCTAAAATCGAAGGATGAAATTTCGAAATATGTTGAAGAAAGAAATAAGGTTCGGCGATGCAGTATACGGGGAGAGAGAAACTTCTGTTTCTTTCTTTTTTTGTTTATATTATGATTATTATTATTATTATTTAACCTTAAATTTTGGGCTGGGCTTGGGTGTACAGGCTGTGCTCTCACATTCTCCCCTACTAATAAAAAGATTTCGTCCTCGAAATCTAGCATACACAACATTTATACAAAATTGATTTATAAACATTTACCACTGATAGTACATAGGGAAATCAGAATACATGGAGTAATTTATTACATTTTCAAACAAATGAGGCCAATCTTGACGCATCTTAGCCTCTAATTCTCATGTAGCTTCTTCTCTCCCATGTCTACTCCATTGCACCATAACCAGTGGTATCGTCTTATTCCTAAGTTGCTTTTCTTTACGTTCAAGAATTTGCAATGGATGCTCAACATAGCTTAGGGAACTATCCAACTCCACCTCATCAATCCTCAAGACATGAGAAGGATCCGGCTCGTATTTCCGCATCATAGATACATGAAATACATCATGAATCGCAGACAAACTCTGCGGTAAGTCCAAACGATAAGCTAATGTGCCAATACTCTCAACAATCGCATACGGACCAATATAACACGGAGCTAGTTTCCCTTTGCGTCCAAATCTCATAGTACCATGAAACGGTGATACTTTCAAGAAAACCTGGTCGCCAACCTGAAATTCTAAAGGCCTACGCCTTTTATTAGCATAACTGACTTGACGATCCTGAGCTGCTTTCATTCTTTTTCTGATCATTTCAACCTTTTCTTTCATTTCTTGTATAAATTCTGGCATTTACATTTGTCTTTCTCCTACATCTTCCCAGCATATCGGAGATCTACACTTTCTACCATATAAGGCTTCAAATGGTGCCATTCCGATGGTTGCTTGGAAGCTATTATTGTAAGAGAATTCAACAAGTGACAATGATTCCTGCCAACCACCACTAAAATCCATCACGAATGCTCGCAACATATCCTCGAGTGTCTGAATGGTCCTTTCTGACTGACCATCTGTCTGTGGGTGATATGCAGTGCTCATTGCCAACGTTGAACCTAATGCTGATTGCAAACTATTCCAAAACTATGAAGCAAACCTGGGATCACGATCCGATACTATGGTTACAGGCACACCATGCAATCTCACTACATGATCAATGTACATTTTTGCCATTTTCTTATAAGTACAAGTACAATCATGAGGAATAAAATGGGCTAATTTAGATAATCTATCCACAATCACCCAAATCGCATCACAACCACGATTAGAACGAGGTAGATGTGTTACAAAATCCATAGCAATGTGCTCCCAATTCCACTGTGGCACTTCAAAACTATGTAACATACCACCAGGTCTCATTCTCTCAGCTTTAACAGGTTGACACGTCAAACATCTAGCCACAAAGTCAGAAATCTCTTTCTTCATACCTTCCCACCAGTAATGAGATTTCAAAATATGATACATCTTTCTGATTCCAGGATGAACACTATGTCGACTACAATGAGCTTCTCGGAATATAGATTCTTTCAAATCTATCAAATTCGGAACCACAAGTCTACCATTATAGCGCAGACATCCATCTGAAGCAACACTGAACTTGTCTGATTGACCTGTCTGAGTCAATTCTTTCAATCTAAGAACATGCAGATCAGTTCTCTGTGCTGCTTTGATTTTAAAAACAATCTGTGGCTCAACTTGAATAGATGAAACTATAAAGTAGTCGCCTTTAGATTGATAAGTCCATCCTGAAGTTCCCAAATGCTCATGAACCTTTGAAATAGTCAAAGATGCCAACATTTTAGGCTGAACCTTTCTGCTCAAAGCATCTGCAACTTGATTCATTCGCCCTGGCTGGTACTGAATCTCACAATCAAAGTCCTTAAGCAATTCCAACCATCGACGCTGTCTCATATTCAAGTCAGACTGTGTGAAAAGATACTTCAGACTCTTGTGATCAGAATAAATCACAAATTGTTCTCCGTACAGATAATGACGCCATATCTTCAATGCAAACACAATGGCAGCTAACTCCAAATCATGAACTGGATATCGAGTCTCATGTGGCTTCAACTGACGAGATGCATATGCAATCACTCGCCCATTTTGCATCAAAATACAACCCAGTCCATTTAGAGAAGCATCTGTGCAAACAACAAATCCACATGAGCCTGAAGGCAAGGCTAGCACTGGAGCTGTGGTTAACTTTTCTTTCAAAGTCCGGAAACTAGACTCACATTCTGCAGTCCACACAAAACGTCGATCTTTCTGCGTTAACTGGGTCATAGGCCTAGCTATTTCCGAAAATCCCTCAATAAAACGACTATAATACCCAGCTAATCCCAAAAAGCTGCAAATTTCGGAAACATTTGTTGGCTTAAGCCAATTGATAACGGCTTCAACTTTACTAGGATCAACAGATACTCCTTGTGTTGATATAACATGGCCTAAAAATAAAACTATGTCCATCCAAAACTCACACTTAGAAAATTTGGCATACAACCGCTCTTCTCTGAGTGTCTGAAGGACTAGTGTCAAATGTTCTTTGTGTTCTTTCTGTGACTTGGAATAAATCAAGATGTCGTCAATGAAAACGATAACAAATTTATCTATGAATTCCCAGAATACACGATTCATTAGGTCCATAAAAACTGCTGGAGCATTAGTCAAACCAAACGGCACGACTAGGAATTCATAGTGTCCATAACGTGTACGAAATGCTGTCTTAGGAACATCTTCCTCTTGGACTCTCAGCTGATGGTATCCGGAACGAAGATCAATCTTGGAATACATAGAAGTACCTTGCAATTGATCAAACAAGTCGTCAATACGCGGCAGAGGATACTTATTCTTCACAGTAGCCCGGTTCAACTGCCGATAATCGACGCACATTCTCATCGTTCCGTCTTTCTTCTTTACGAACAATACTGGAGCTCCCCAAGGTGACATACACGGTCTGATATAGCATTTTTCCAGTAAATCTTGAAGCTGTTCTTTTAGTTCTTTCAACTCTGTCGGAGCTAAACGATATGGTGCTCTAGAAATAGGATTTGTTCCTGGCATCAATTCAATGCTAAGATCTATTTCCCTTTGAGGTGGAAAACCTGGAATCTCATCAGGAAATACATCTGGCAAATTATTGACAACGGGAATGTCGGAAACTGTCAATCGTTCTTCCCGTGTTGCATCAAGAGCATAGATAAAAAAAATCCTTCATTGCCGGTTGACAACAACCTGAACATTTTCATTGCTGATACTAACGGAATGCGAGACTGTGAATCATAACCGTAAAAGTTCCATTTGCTGCAATAATACGGTCTAAATCTGACAATTCCATGGAAACAGTCCATAGTAGCTCGATAATTCGTCAATATATCCATACCAAGGATACAATCGAAATCAGACATGGCTAACTTGATTAGATTAGTTATCATAATATTATCCTCAAATCTAATTACACAATTTATGACTATCTCACGAGACATCAAGTATACACCGGCAGGAGTAGCCACAGACACAGTATCCAACAACGGAATAGTAGCAATCTCATGCTCATCAACAAATGCAGCAGATAAAAATGAATGAGATGCTCCAGTGTCTATCAATATACACGCATGATAATAAAAAACATAGCAAATACCTGCAATCACTCCACCTGGTGCATCCTGAGCCTGGTCCTGAGTCAATGCATGTACTCGAGCCTGCTGCGGCACCAGATATTGCTGCTGAGGAGGACCTCGAGGTGGTGGATAACCAGACTGCTGAAATGACTGTGCAGGAGCATACGGCCTGAAAGCTGGTCCTCGGGGAACCTTTCCAGACTGTTGTGGCTGAAATTGCTGTCTTTGGGCATTGGGGCACACTTTAGCAAAATGCCCAACTTGACCACATATATAGCAAGACCCCTGGACTCCTATACACTGTGAACTAAAATGTCTTCCACCACAGTGGTCACAGTACACAGCATTCGAAGACCCAACAACACTGCTCCCACTAGTACTGTCTGAAATGGAAGAGCAGGATTGAGATTTCTTCTTAAATTGTTTACCTGATAGATTGCCAGCTTCAGTCTGACACTTTCGGTATATTCGAGAAAATTAAATAGATGGTTTACGCTTTTCAACCATCCGAATGCTTTTTCGCCATTTTCAGTGCCAAAGAATTTGGGAGGACGTAATTCTTGAAATTGAGAAATTATTAACTGCATCCCACCAACTTTCTGAGTCAACTGCTCGACTTCTTGATTCACTTCTTCCTCCACGTTTCTAGCAGTCTGGGCTGCAGGACGACCACGTCTACCCCTGACAATGTCTTCAAGTCCTCGGACATTCTGGGCTTCTGACTCCAGGACAACTTCTTTTCCATTTTTGCCTCTTTCTCCAGGTACCATTCTATAAGACACAAGGATTTAACCAAGGCAAAATAACTTAAAAAACACAAAAGAACCAAAGAAAAGCTAAAACTTAGTCTCGTAGCTAGTTATTAAACTAAGTTCAAAATCTAATAAACATTACTAACTCAGGCTAATTCAAATAAATCACAGCACATAGTTCAAACAAGAGCAAATAGTCAAACACATACACAATCATTTTATTTGTGTCTAGACTCAAGTGCCCTAGACTCTACTTCGAGCATATCCCAGTTACGCTCTGATACCATGATGCGATCCCGCCCACGAGATCTTTGATTTTTCCCGATCTTTGAAACAAGTAATTGATAGGTGTGAAAATCGCCTCTAGATCACGCGGTCTAGCAACAATTCATCAACGATAGAAACAATCTCGTTCAAGAGAACCTCCAAAGAACCCGTCCTTGGCAACCCTCGTGATATTCGATTGACAAACGCCACAAAAGATAAATCTTTTGATAAGTTTGATTTTATACAACGCAAAAGTTATAACGAAACTTAAGCTTGTTTTTGAGAGAATTCTCAAAGAAAGTTTTTATAAACTCAATCAATAATGAACAAAAGTTGTTTTCAATCAATAAAATTCGTCTATATATTGATACCAAATCAAAAAGATATGAAATATACTTGCCAAGATAATAAAAACTCTAAAATAGGAAACTAGGATTCATCCCGAAACTGACTCGCGCTCGGGCGCGATATTTCTACTGCTCGGGCGCGGGGTCTTCTGGACTGTTCGCGCTCGGACAGTAAGTATGGCGCTCGGGCGGTAATATTTGACCGCTCGGGCGCCGATGCTGCTGGACTCAACTTTATCTATCACTTGAATAATGTTCTTGTGACTTCCAAACTCACTTCCACGCATCAAAAACCCTCCAGCACTTTGCACCTCGCTTGTAAGACCTTCTTCATTGCTCATAAGTCCGTGCAACGCTTCCTTGAACTTCTTCAATCGTCCCCTCGTGATTGGTCCCTCCGGCAACTCCAAAGGGTCCCATGCTTTCCTTGGCGCCTGACCATCCGTGTTCGCATCATCCTCCCCTTCTTGAAAAGGATTTGTCCTCAAATCTTTGATACATACACAAAAACGAAGCAAGTTAGTAATAACAAGAATTGTATGACTAATATGCTTACCTTTAAACTCAAGTTTGTAGGTGCTATCGCTTGCTCGGTCCATCAACACTGGACTTTCCAACATCACCATTGTCTTTCCTATAAACTCATCAACTCTTCCACATATCAAGTAACAAATGACACCAAATAATAACAACAAGATATCATTAAGTATCACAAAAATCAGATTTCTCCCCTTCTTAGACCTAGTCAACACCAAAATAATATCCACACAAGTGTACGACCATAGTTCACTAGAAATAAGATATAACTGATGCCTGACATATGAATACACTCGACATGTCATTCTCCTGTATGTAATGCATATACCCCAATCACACTCAACATGTCGTTTCATGTGCAACCAACACATAAAATCATTCATTTTATCAAAGGTAAAAACACCACTATATGCATCACTAGTACGTAACTCATGCAATGAATGTAGAATGACGAATTTATTCTCCTTAAAATTGTACTCATTATGAACATAAAAATTCTTATGTTCGATGCATGATTCACAATTCCACCCAATAGACCTCGTCATATGCAACCATAGTAAAAATTCATGCATCCTATCAATGACCCTATTTACTTCATGGCTACCAATCAAACAAAGGTCATGCGCCTCAATATCAAGCAGAAACTCATGCAATAGGTGTGTGATGAAAATTTTATTCTCTTTAAACATGTATTCATCATAAACAAAGAAATAAGCATCTTCATCGCTGCACCTCTCAAAACCATAACCAAACCAATATAAATCATGCAAATAGGACACAGTAAATGTACTATCCATGCAATCATTTAACTCATCACATGAATTTAATTCTAATGCACACAAGTCATTGCCATGACAAAGCCTCATCAATTTGACAATCTTTGAACACTCAAAATAACTAACATTTGAATTTAATTCATGCATTATATCACCATCCTCAACGCTGTGACTCCCTGACAAAATCGTCATCTCATCGTTAGACCATTTGGACATCACACTTTCAACACTCACCCCAAATTCTTGAGCACAACACAGCAATGAACTAAGATAAGGACTAAAGTCATACCTCATGCTTGTTGCGTTGGCAACTATGCTTACCTCACGGTGATTGCTCTCAACGCCAAATGGATCATCCCATTGCATTTTTACACCTTCCACATTTGCTCGTCTCCTCATCACAACTTCATCAAAACCCTGCAAATGAGAAATAACAATGCTCGGGATTGAACCGGCTATATCATCACAAGAATAATAAACCACTTTGTACAAAGGTACTTTAAGGGGTTTATACAAAAGTAAACAACTCTCATCCTCACTCTTTTCACTCTTTTGGGTCTTAAAATTATTTTTCTTTTCTTTTTCTTTTTCTTTTTCTTTTTCTTTGGCCTCTTTTGCATTTTCTTTTTCTTTTCTTTCTATGGCCATCTCACTCTTTTGATCACTCATTTTTTCGGCCATTTTAAATTCTTTTTCACTCTCACAATTAAATTGCAGTTGATCATCAGTAATTACAACTGAAATAGATGGATCAATAAAGGTACATGATGAATCATAACATGCGTGCAACAAATTATTACCACTTTCTTCTTTCTCCTCCATAGCACACACATTAGAAGCAAATTCACCATCTAAGAATTCACCCTCCAATGCACAACATTCTATGCTCAAGTCAGAAATCAGTGGGGTACCAACCTCCTCAATTCTCTCAACCTCCATTTTAGGTTCAACAACATTCAACTCACCAACTAGTGGAATAATGTCATCAACAACTTTATCAACCACAACCTCCACTTGAGATTCAAGCCCAACCGCAACATCAACCTCCATTTGAGATTTAAGCTCAACTAGCGATTTAACTATCGTCACCTCCTCACGTGGACATTGGGTGATATCATGCCCAACTTCTAAACACCAACAACATATAATATCACAAGTACGAGAATTTGAGTTTTTAAATGTACCTTGATATTCATGCTTCAAAACCAACTTCGGTCTAGTTATGACCTTCTTCTCTTCACTCGACCTTCGTGTGGATGTCAAGAACTCCTTCCACGAGTCAATTCCCTGCCTAGCACTCGATTTGCACCTCCTATCATCACGATCCAAATGCAATGCTCTATCCCCACCAAATCTACTACCTCGTCTCTTCTCATTAGCACTACCCTGAAGCCTATCCAACCTTTCATGTAAAGGCTTAAGCTCCTTCTCCCATATTCTATCGAACCCCCTTAACATTGTTTGAAATTGAAGATCGTCAACCATTATACCTGCAAGAAAAGGTTAGTATAAAACAATAAAAGAATAAAGTTTCCTCACCACAAATTCTCACTAGTCACTCCAATGAAAATTCACTCGCACTCCTCTTTTTCCCTCACCACAAAACCTCACAAATCACTCCAATGAAAATTCACTCCACTCAAATATGTTCACTCAAGTGAGAATTCTCAAGGGGGCCCTTAAGTCTCGTGGCTTCCACGTATCAAACTTACGAAATCAATCCTGTGACGCTTGAAATTCGACTCACTTAGACCACACAAGAACAAGCAACTCTGGAAATTGACTAGAATGCGACTAAATGACAAGGACAAACTTAACGCTAAATATAAGCGTTAAAATTCCAACAAACACCCGATCCAAAAATATTTTTTTCGAGTAAACAGTAACTCCGGCGGATGAACAGTAATTCCGGCATGAACAGTTTCGTGAATAATGTCGGCGGATGAACAGTAACTTCGGCAACGATGAACAGTACTCTGCGGATGAATAGTACTATGAACAGTAAATTCGGCACTAAACAGTAATTTCGGCGCCGATTAACAGTATCCCGGCGAATGAATCGTGCCGTAAACAGTAAATCCGGCATCAACAGTAATTCCGATGTGAACAGTAAATCCGACGCCAACAGTAATTCCGATACGTGTGAACAGTAACTCCGCAAGAACAGTAACCCCCGGTGAACAGTAATTCCGACGATGAACAGTAAATCTCGAATTTTTTTTTTTTAGATTCAACAAATCCGTAGAAATCGCTACACTAAAATCGGTATTGAAAATCCTACGAAGAATTGAACGGATACGCTTCGAGATCTTTGATTTTTCCCGATCTTTGAAACAAGTAATTGATAGGTGTGAAAATCGCCTCTAGATCACGCGACCAGCAACAATTTATCAACGATAGAAACAATCTCGTTCAAGAGAACCTCCGAAGAACCCGTCCTTGGCAACCCTCGTGATATTCGATTGACAAACGCCACAAAAGATAAATCTTTTGATAAGTTTGATTTGATACAACGCAAAAGTTATAACGAAACTTAAGCTTGTTTTTGAGAGAATTCTCAAAGAAAGTTTTTATAAACTCAATCAATAATGAACAAAAGTTGTTTTCAATCAATAAAATTCGTCTATATATTGATACCAAATCAAAAAGATATGAAATATACTTGCCAAGATAATAAAAACTCTAAAATAGGAAACTAGGATTCATCCCGAAACTGACTCGCGCTCGGGCGCGATATTTCTACCGCTCGGGCGCGGGGTCTTCTGGACTGTTCGCGCTCGGACAGTAAGTATGGCGCTCGGGCGGTAATATTTGACCGCTCGGGCGCCGATGCTGCTGGACTCAACTTTATCTATCACTTGAATAATGTTCTTGTGACTTCCAAACTCACTTCCATGCATCAAAAACCCTCCAGCGCTTTGCACCTCGCTTGTAAGACCTTCTTCATTGCTCATAAGTCCGTGCAACGCTTCCTTGAACTTCTTCAATCGTTCCCTCGTGATTGGTCCCTCCGGCAACTCCAAAGGGTCCCATGCTTTCCTTGGCGCCTGACCATCCGTGTTCGCATCATCCTCCCCTTCTTGAAAAGGATTTGTCCTCAAATCTTTGATACATACACAAAAACGAAGCAAGTTAGTAATAACAAGAATTGTATGACTAATATGCTTACCTTTAAACTCAAGTTTGTAGGTGCTATCGCTTGCTCGCTCCATCAACACTGGACTTTCCAACATCACCATTGTCTTTCCTATAAATTCATCAACTCTTCCACATATCAAGTAACAAATGACACCAAATAATAACAACAAGATATCATTAAGTATCACAAAAATCAGATTTCTCCCCTTCTTAGACCTAGTCAACACCAAAATAATATCCACACACGTGTACGACCATAGTTCACTAGGAATAAGATATAACTGATGCCTGACATATGAATACACTCGACATGTCATTCTCCTGTATGTAATGCATATACCCCAATCACACTCAACATGTCGTTTCATGTGCAACCAACAGATAAAATCATTCATTTTATCAAAGGTAAAAACACCACTATATGCATCACTAGTACGTAACTCATGCAATGAATGTAGAATGACGAATTTATTCTCCTTAAAATTGTACTCATTATGAACATAAAAATTTTTATGTTCGATGCATGATTCACAATTCCACCCAATAGACCTCGTCATATGCAACCATAGTAAAAATTCATGCATCCTATCAATGACCCTATTTACTTCATGGCTACCAATCAAACAAAGGTCATGCGCCTCAATATCAAGCAGAAACTCATGCAATAGGCGTGTGATGAAAATTTTATTCTCTTTAAACATGTATTCATCATAAACAAAGAAATAAGCATCTTCATCGCTGCACCTCTCAAAACCATAACCAAACCAATATAAATCATGCAAATAGGACACAGTAAATGTACTATCCATGCAATCATTTAACTCATCACATGAATTTAATTCTAATGCACACAAGTCATTGCCATGACAAAGCCTCATCAATTTGACAATCTTTGAACACTCAAAATAACTAACATTTGAATTTAATTCATGCATTATATCACCATCCTCAACGCTGTGACTCCCTGACAAAATCGTCATCTCATCGTTAGACCATTTGGACATCACACTTTCAACACTCACCCCAAATTCTTGAGCACAACACAGCAATGAACTAAGATAAGGACTAAAGTCATACCTCATGCTTGTTGCGTTGGCAACTATTCTTACCTCACGGTGATTGCTCTTAACGCCAAATGGATCATCCCATTGCATTTTTACACCTTCCACATTTGCTCGTCTCCTCATCACAACTTCATCATAACCCTGCAAATGAGAAATAACAATGCTCGGGATTGAACCGGCTATATCATCACAAGAATAATAAACCACTTTGTACAAAGGTACTTTAAGGGGTTTATACAAAAGTAAACAACTCTCATCCTCACTCTTTTCACTCTTTTGGGTCTTAAAATTATTTTTCTTTTCTTTTTCTTTTTCTTTTTCTTTGGCCTCTTTTGCATTTTCTTTTTTTTTTCTTTCTATGGCCATCTCACTCTTTTGATCACTCATTTTTTCGGCCATTTTAAATTCTTTTTCACTCTCACAATTAAATTGCAGTTGATCATCAGTAATTACAACTGAAATAGATGGATCAATAAAGGTACATAATGAATCATAACATGCGTGCAACAAATTATTACCACTTTCTTCTTTCTCCTCCATAGCACACACATTAGAAGCAAATTCACCATCTAAGAATTCACCCTCCAATAAACAACATTCTATGCTCAAGTCAGAAATCAGTGGGGTACCAACCTCCTCAATTCTCTCAACCTCCATTTTAGGTTCAACAACATTCAACTCACCAACTAGTGGAATAATGTCATCAACAACTTTATCAACCACAACCTCCACTTGAGATTCAAGCCCAACCGCAACATCAACCTCCATTTGAGATTTAAGCTCAACTGGCGATTTAACTACCGTCACCTCCTCACGTGGACATTGGGTGATATCATGCCCAACTTCTAAACACCAACAACATATAATATCACAAGTACGAGAATTTGAGTTTTTAAATGTACCTTGATATTCATGCTTCAAAACCAACTTCGGTCTAGTTATGACCTTCTTGTCTTCACTCGACCTTCGTGTGGATGTCAAGAACTCCTTCCACGAGTCAATTCCCTTCCTAGCACTCGATTTGCATCTCCTATCATCACGATCCAAATGCAATGCTCTATCCCCACCAAATCTACTACCTCGTCTCTTCTCATTAGCACTACCCTGAAGCCTATCCAACCTTTCATGTAAAGGCTTAAGCTCCTTCTCCCATATTCTATCGAACCCCCTTAACATTGTTTGAAATTGAAGATCGTCAACCAATATACCTGCAAGAAAAGGTTAGTATAAAACAATAAAAGAATAAAGTTTCCTCACCACAAATTCTCACTAGTTACTCCAATGAAAATTCACTCGCACTCGTCTTTTTCTGTGAAGGGCGTAAAACTCCTTTCTTGAAAATTTGCGGAAAATTAAAAATTTTCTTTTTTAAAAGAACTTAAATGGCCTCATTCATAAAATCACTGGTGAATCAAGTTCAATATTTCAAAATATTGCAGCGGAAGAAAATTAAAGTTTTGCCAACAACAACGATTTAAAAATATCCAACGACTGATAAAATTGTTTGCGGAAAAAAAATAACAACTGCTGCTCTGAGGTCCTCGGGTGCCACTACTGCCGACCTAAGCTGGCTCACTGGTCCCCGCCCTCGGCCCTGGCCTCATCAGTACCTACAACAATCAAGTCTAGTGAGCCTAAAGACTCAGCATGCATATATCACAGGTAACGAGTAAAAATCTGAATTAAAAATATGCATGAGTTAACATATCCTGCCCTGAGGCATACTGAAAATAATCTGTACTAAGCAATTATAATACGTGCATAACTGAACTGGAAATCACTGTAAAAATATTTGCTCCTTGGAGCCTGTACTGAAATATCTGGTAAAATTTTCTGTTGAGATTATGTTTTACGCCTGTGGCCACTGCACTAAGCTGAACTGATCGGTAACTGGCTACCGGGGAGGCTGAAACTGAACTGAGCTGGCCGGTCACTGGCGACCGGGTGGTACCATACTGAACTGATCGGTCACTGGCGACCGTATAAAATAACACTCCCACATAGTGAATGAACCACAAGCCATATCGCATAAATCTCAAAAATAATCATTTTCTATTTAATGCACGTAAAATAATTAACTGGCGTAATGAAAATTCCTGTAATTTTACCAATTGGATTGGATTGGATCGTTCCCAGGCTCGCTGCAACCTAACTATGCCATGAAAATTATGCAATAGCTTAAACTTGACCAACGATGCAATTTACGTTCAAAAGATGCGACTATGACGCCTAATGACTTCGCATTTAATCATGACTCCGAGCCAACCTGAACCGACACCGAACCGACGTATAGTCATGATTAAAATACGCTGAAAAATCATAAAATAATGCTCCTAAAATGATAGGGTCGAAATCTAGGTGGAATGGAGGCCAAAACACGAAACGCTCTTTCGAGAGTCAATTTGGCACATTGCACCGTAAATTCTCGTACGACCTCAAAAATGATCCGAATCACAAACGGTCGAAAACATGACCTTCCCAACTCAATGAGGCACTGTCCAGTCCAAGGCCATGGGCTAAAAGCCAACCAAGAACTCAAACGAGCCTTCTAAACGTCACAGCAACATGCTGTAATTTCCAGCAGCTGCGCAACTACAAGACTTGCGTTGGTTTCGAGGCTATCGGCAATTAGGGGCGTGAACCACCGACCAGAGACTCTTACCAACATCCCAAGGAATGATTTGAACCATGGCTAAGGGCCCTAGGCCAGCCACAATCCGCATCATACCAAAACTCAACCGAAGGGTCCAACCGAGAGCAACGTGCATGCGTGTGTAGTGTTTATGCTATGATCGATGTCTTGCGTCGTTCCAGTGGCCATTTGATTGATCATGGTACGATCTAGACATCTAGGAGCATGGTATGAACCGTGGCTATGGGCCATAGGCCAACCAAGATCCATACCAAGCAACAAAAGAAACAAAACCATATGCTGAAAAAATGAAGAAGCCGAAGGGGTATAGGGGCTGTTGTGACGTTTTGATTAAAAACCGATGAACCATGGACCAAGCCACCAAAAGGGCAACTTAGTCACGTCTTAGACATGCTAGGGAAGTTATCCAACCATGGCTATAGGCCCTTGGGGCAGCCAAGATCAGATCCTTCCTCCATGACAACAAACTGAATTTTCGAACAACATTTTCTGCACCTAGGGGGACTTGCTGTCATTCTGAATTTCCAGCAAGCATGGGGCTGGTTTGAATGGACCAACATGGTCCTAATGCATCCTACTACATGTATACAAGCCGCCTTGGGAGCCTGGAGTCGATCCAATACCTGAAACTCACAAACCAAAAGAAATCGTGAAGCTTGCCAAGGAAATCGAAAATTCTGCATGTGTGGTTTCAAAATGTTTTGACTTGGATCTCGATTTTTACTTGAATAAACATGATCATGTACTGAAAAATAAATGATAATATGACTTGATTGAGGTTTGAAAGAAATCTAGACATGCCTGGTTTCGTTTCGAAAGAAAACGAACGAAACAACGACGACGCGGCACGGAGGAGGTGGAGCGCTTCTCTTTTCTACATTACCTTGCTCTCGATTTTTCTCTCTTCTTTCTGGCTAGGTACCTCACGATTTTTCTACTGAAAATGAGTGTGAATTCACTCTGAATTTTCGAAAAGGAGAGGGGGGGAAAAATGGTTATGAGGGGTGAGGAGAAGGGTGCACAATATAAGGAAGAATCAAGACCAAGTCCACTCCCCTTTGAATTTTAAATTTTGAATTGATATCAAATGAGTTGGTGGATGCTTCTAGGAGGTAGTGGCCAAAATTTTGCTTATTTTCTAGTCTAGGATATGTCCATTAATTAATTAAATTGTGCTCCCAAAAATCCTAGAATTATCCTACTAATTACATGCAAAGAATTGGTCAAAGTTGATGAGTTGGAAAATGAATCTTCTAGCACTAAGGGTGGCCGAAAAATGCATGATAAAATAAAGGGAAATGTTGATTATCTAGTCAACTAATAATCCTTGAAAGCCTTACTAATCCTTTAAATAATTTAGTGAGCTAACCCCTTAATTTAATAACTTAAATGAGTTCATTTCTTAATCACCTCAAATAATTAAATTAAATCCTCAAACCTCCCTTTCTAACTTAAATGAACTTGGTTGCTAGCTAAATTAACTTCTGGAAATATTTCTCGAATCTTAAATTCTATCTCAAAACTCCGACTCCTGTCCGGCCTCACTGAAATAACTGAAATGCTAAAAATCAATCTACTGAACTGAAATAATAAATAATTAACTTCAAATAAATGCATCATGCAATGAAGTCAATTAAATTTAAGAAAACCTAGAATTATGCATGGCTTATACGTCTACTGATTTACGGGTGCTACATTTTCCCTCACCACAAAACCTCACAAATCACTCCAATGAAAATTCACTCCACTCAAATATGTTCACTCAAGTGAGAATTCTCAAGGGGGCGCTTAAGTCTCGTGGCTTCCACGTATCAAACTTACGAGATCAATCCTGTGACGCTTGAAATTCGACTCACTTAGACCACACAAGAACAAGCAACTCTGGAAATTGACTAGAATGCGACTAAATGACAAGGACAAACTTAACGCTAAATATAAGCGCTAAAATTCCAACAAACACCCGATCCAAAAATATTTTTTCCGAGTAAACAGTAACTCCGGCGGATGAACAGTAATTCCGGCATGAACAGTTTCGTGAATAATGTCGGCGGATGAACACTAACTTCGGCAACGATGAACAGTACTCTGCGGATGAATAGTACTATGAAGAGTAAATTCGGCACTAAACAGTAATTTCGGCGCCGATTAACAGTATCCCGACGAATGAATAGTGCCGTAAACAGTAAATCCGGCATCAACAGTAATTCCGATGTGAACAGTAAATCCGACGCCAACAGTAATTCCGATACGTGTGAACAGTAACTCCGCAAGAACAGTAACCCCCGGTGAACAGTAATTCCGATGATGAACAGTAAATCTCGAATTTTTTTTTTTAGATTCAACAAATCCGTAGAAATCGCTACACGAAAATCGGTATTGAAAATCCTACGAAGAATTGAACGGATACGCTTACTTGAATCAAAAACCAAAAGCTCTGATACCAAATGATGCAATCCCGCCCACGAGATCTTTGATTTTTCCCGATCTTTGAAACAAGTAATTGATAGGTGTGAAAATCGCCTCTAGATCACGCGACCAGCAACAATTTATCAACGATAGAAACAATCTCGTTCAAGAGAACCTCCGAAGAACCCGTCCTTGGCAACCCTCGTGATATTCGATTGACAAACGCCACAAAAGATAAATCTTTTGATAAGTTTGATTTGATACAACGCAAAAGTTATAACGAAACTTAAGCTTGTTTTTGAGAGAATTCTCAAAGAAAGTTTTTATAAACTCAATCAATAATGAACAAAAGTTGTTTTCAATCAATAAAATTCGTCTATATATTGATACCAAATCAAAAAGATATGAAATATACTTGCCAAGATAATAAAAACTCTAAAATAGGAAACTAGGATTCATCCCGAAACTGACTCGCGCTCGGGCGCGGGGTCTTCTGGACTGTTCGCGCTCGGACAGTAAGTATGGCGCTCGGGCGGTAATATTTGACCGCTCGGGCGCCGATGCTGCTGGACTCAACTTTATCTATCACTTGAATAATGTTCTTGTGACTTCCAAACTCACTTCCATGCATCAAAAACCCTCCAGCACTTTGCACCTCGCTTGTAAGACCTTCTTCATTGCTCATAAGTCCGTGCAACGCTTCCTTGAACTTCTTCAATCGTTCCCTCGTGATTGGTCCCTCCGGCAACTCCAAAGGGTCCCATGCTTTCCTTGGCGCCTGACCATCCGTGTTCGCATCATCCTCCCCTTCTTGAAAAGGATTTGTCCTCAAATCTTTGATACATACACAAAAACGAAGCAAGTTAGTAATAACAAGAATTGTATGACTAATATGCTTACCTTTAAACTCAAGTTTGTAGGTGCTATCGCTTGCTCGCTCCATCAACACTGGACTTTTCCAACATCACCATTGTCTTTCCTATAAATTCATCAACTCTTCCACATATCAAGTAACAAATGACACCAAATAATAACAACAAGATATCATTAAGTATCACAAAAATCAGATTTCTCCCCTTCTTAGACCTAGTCAACACCAAAATAATATCCACACACGTGTACGACCATAGTTCACTAGGAATAAGATATAACTGATGCCTGACATATGAATACACTCGACATGTCATTCTCCTGTATGTAATGCATATACCCCAATCACACTCAACATGTCGTTTCATGTGCAACCAACAGATAAAATCATTCATTTTATCAAAGGTAAAAACACCACTATATGCATCACTAGTACGTAACTCATGCAATGAATGTAGAATGACGAATTTATTCTCCTTAAAATTGTACTCATTATGAACATAAAAATTTTTATGTTCGATGCATGATTCACAATTCCACCCAATAGACCTCGTCATATGCAACCATAGTAAAAATTCATGCATCCTATCAATGACCCTATTTACTTCATGGCTACCAATCAAACAAAGGTCATGCGCCTCAATATCAAGCAGAAACTCATGCAATAGGCGTGTGATGAAAATTTTATTCTCTTTAAACATGTATTCATCATAAACAAAGAAATAAGCATCTTCATCGCTGCACCTCTCAAAACCATAACCAAACCAATATAAATCATGCAAATAGGACACAGTAAATGTACTATCCATGCAATCATTTAACTCATCACATGAATTTAATTCTAATGCACACAAGTCATTGCCATGACAAAGCCTCATCAATTTGACAATCTTTGAACACTCAAAATAACTAACATTTGAATTTAATTCATGCATTATATCACCATCCTCAACGCTGTGACTCCCTGACAAAATCGTCATCTCATCGTTAGACCATTTGGACATCACACTTTCAACACTCACCCCAAATTCTTGAGCACAACACATCAATGAACTAAGATAAGGACTAAAGTCATACCTCATGCTTGTTGCGTTGGCAACTATTCTTACCTCACGGTGATTGCTCTCAACGCCAAATGGATCATCCCATTGCATTTTTACACCTTCCACATTTGCTCGTCTCCTCATCACAACTTCATCATAACCCTGCAAATGAGAAATAACAATGCTCGGGATTGAACCGGCTATATCATCACAAGAATAATAAACCACTTTGTACAAAGGTACTTTAAGGGGTTTATACAAAAGTAAACAACTCTCATCCTCACTCTTTTCACTCTTTTGGGTCTTAAAATTATTTTTCTTTTCTTTTTCTTTTTCTTTTTCTTTTTCTTTTTCTTTGGCCTCTTTTGCATTTTCTTTTTTTTTTCTTTCTATGGCCATCTCACTCTTTTGATCACTCATTTTTTCGGCCATTTTAAATTCTTTTTCACTCTCACAATTAAATTGCAGTTGATCATCAGTAATTACAACTGAAATAGATGGATCAATAAAGGTACATAATGAATCATAACATGCGTGCAACAAATTATTACCACTTTCTTCTTTCTCCTCCATAGCACACACATTAGAAGCAAATTCACCATCTAAGAATTCACCCTCCAATAAACAACATTCTATGCTCAAGTCAGAAATCAGTGGGGTACCAACCTCCTCAATTCTCTCAACCTCCATTTTAGGTTCAACAACATTCAACTCACCAACTAGTGGAATAATGTCATCAACAACTTTATCAACCACAACCTCCACTTGAGATTCAAGCCCAACCGCAACATCAACCTCCATTTGAGATTTAAGCTCAACTGGCGATTTAACTACCGTCACCTCCTCACGTGGACATTGGGTGATATCATGCCCAACTTCTAAACACCAACAACATATAATATCACAAGTACGAGAATTTGAGTTTTTAAATGTACCTTGATATTCATGCTTCAAAACCAACTTCGGTCTAGTTATGACCTTCTTGTCTTCACTCGACCTTCGTGTGGATGTCAAGAACTCCTTCCACGAGTCAATTCCCTTCCTAGCACTCGATTTGCACCTCCTATCATCACGATCCAAATGCAATGCTCTATCCCCACCAAATCTACTACCTCGTCTCTTCTCATTAGCACTACCCTGAAGCCTATCCAACCTTTCATGTAAAGGCTTAAGCTCCTTCTCCCATATTCTATCGAACCCCCTTAACATTGTTTGAAATTGAAGATCGTCAACCAATATACCTGCAAGAAAAGGTTAGTATAAAACAATAAAAGAATAAAGTTTCCTCACCACAAATTCTCACTAGTCACTCCAATGAAAATTCACTCGCACTCGTCTTTTTCTGTGAAGGGCGTAAAACTCCTTTCTTGAAAATTTGCGGAAAATTAAAAATTTTCTTTTTTAAAAGAACTTAAATGGCCTCATTCATAAAATCACTGGTGAATCAAGTTCAATATTTCAAAATATTGCAGCGGAAGAAAATTAAAGTTTTGCCAACAACAACGATTTAAAAATATCCAACGACTGATATAATTGTTTGCGGAAAAAAAATAACAACTGCTGCTCTGAGGTCCTCGGGTGCCACTACTGCCGACCTAAGCTGGCTCACTGGTCCCCGCCCTCGGCCCTGGCCTCATCAGTACCTACAACAATCAAGTCTAGTGAGCCTAAAGACTCAGCATGCATATATCACAGGTAACGAGTAAAAATCTGAATTAAAAATATGCATGAGTTAACATATCCTGCCCTGAGGCATACTGAAAATAATCTGTACTAAGCAATTATAATACGTGCATAACTGAACTGGAAATCACTGTAAAAATATTTGCTCCTTGGAGCCTGTACTGAAATATCTGGTAAAATTTTCTGTTGAGATTATGTTTTACGCCTGTGGCCACTGCACTAAGCTGAACTGATCGGTAACTGGCTACCGGGGAGGCTGAAACTGAACTGAGCTGGCCGGTCACTGGCGACCGGGTGGTACCATACTGAACTGATCGGTCACTGGCGACCGTATAAAATAACACTCCCACATAGTGAATGAACCACAAGCCATATCGCATAAATCTCAAAAATAATCATTTTCTATTTAATGCACGTAAAATAATTAACTGGCGTAATGAAAATTCCTGTAATTTTACCAATTGGATTGGATTGGATCGTTCCCAGGCTCGCTGCAACCTAACTATGCCATGAAAATTATGCAATAGCTTAAACTTGACCAACGATGCAATTTACGTTCAAAAGATGCGACTATGACGCCTAATGACGTCGCATTTAATCATGACTCCGAGCCAACCTGAACCGACACCGAACCGACGTATAGTCATGATTAAAATACGCTGAAAAATCATAAAATAATGCTCCTAAAATGATAGGGTCGAAATCTAGGTGGAATGGAGGCCAAAACACGAAACTCTCTTTCGAGAGTCAATTTGGCACATTGCACCGTAAATTCTCGTACGACCTCAAAAATGATCCGAATCACGAACGGTCGAAAACATGACCTTCCCAACTCAATGAGGCACTGTCCAGTCCAAGGCCATGGGCTAAAAGCCAACCAAGAACTCAAACGAGCCTTCTAAACGTCACAGCAACATGCTGTAATTTCCAGCAGCTGCGCAACTACAAGACTTGCGTTGGTTTCGAGGCTATCGGCAATTAGGGGCGTGAACCACCGACCAGAGACTCTTACCAACATCCCAAGGAATGATTTGAACCATGGCTAAGGGCCCTAGGCCAGCCACAATCCGCATCATACCAAAACTCAACCGAAGGGTCCAACCGAGAGCAACGTGCATGCGTGTGTAGTGTTTATGCTATGATCGATGTCTTGCGTCGTTCCAGTGGCCATTTGATTGATCATGGCACGATCTAGACATCTAGGAGCATGGTATGAACCGTGGCTATGGGCCATAGGCCAACCAAGATCCATACCAAGCAACAAAAGAAACGAAACCATATGCTGAAAAATGAAGAAGCCAAAGGGGTATAGTGGCTGTTGTGACGTTTTGATTAAAAACCGATGAACCATGGACCAAGCCACCAAAAGGGCAACTTAGTCACGTCTTAGACATGCTAGGGAAGTGATCCAACCATGGCTATAGGCCCTTGGGGCAGCCAAGATCAGATCCTTCCTCCATGACAACAAACTGAATTTTCGAACAACATTTTCTGCACCTATGGGGACTTGCTGTCATTCTGAATTTCCAGCAAGCATGGGGCTGGTTTGAATGGACCAACATGGTCCTAATGCATCCTACTACATGTATACAAGCCGCCATGGGAGCCTGGAGTCGATCCAATACCTGAAACTCACAAACCAAAAGAAATCGTGAAGCTTGCCAAGGAAATCGAAAATTCTGCATGTGTGGTTTCAAAATGTTTTGACTTGGATCTCGATTTTTACTTGAATAAACATGATCATGTACTGAAAAATAAATGATAATATGACTTGATTGAGGTTTGAAAGAAATCTATACATGCCTGGTTTCGTTTCGAAAGAAAACGAACGAAACAACGACGACGCGGCACGGAGGAGGTGGAGCGCTTCTCTTTTCTACCTTACCTTGCTCTCGATTTTTCTCTCTTCTTTCTGGCTAGGTACCTCACGATTTTTCTACTGAAAATGAGTGTGAATTCACTCTGAATTTTCGAAAAGGAGAGGGGGGGAAAAATGGTTATGAGGGGTGAGGAGAAGGGTGCACAATATAAGGAAGAATCAAGACCAAGTCCACTCCCCTTTGAATTTTAAATTTTGAATTGATATCAAATGAGTTGGTGGATGCTTCTAGGAGGTAGTGGCCGAAATTTTGCTTATTTTCTAGTCTAGGATATGTCCATTAATTAATTAAATTGTGCTCCCAAAAATCCTAGAATTATTCTACTAATTACATGCAAAGAATTGGTCAAAGTTGATGAGTTGGAAAATGAATCTTCTAGCACTAAGGGTGGCCGAAAAATGCATGATAAAACAAAGGGGAATGTTGATTATCTAGTCAACTAATAATCCTTGAAAGCCTTACTAATCCTTTAAATAATTTAGTGAGCTAACCCCTTAATTTAATAACTTAAATGAGTTCATTTCTTAATCACCTCAAATAATTAAATTAAATCCTCAAACCTCCCTTTCTAACTTAAATGAACTTGGTTGCTAGCTAAATTAACTTCTGGAAATATTTCTCGAATCTTAAATTCTATCTCAAAACTCCGACTCCGGTCCGGCCTCACTGAAATAACTGAAATGCTAAAAATCAATCTACTGAACTGAAATAATAAATAATTAACTTCAAATAAATGCATCATGCAATGAAGTCAATTAAATTTAAGAAAACCTAGAATTATGTATGGCTTATACGTCTACTGATTTACGGGTGCTACAATCCTCCCCCCCTTAAAATAAATTTCGTCCTCGAAATTAGAACTCACCGAATAACTCCGGGTATCGACTTCTCATCTCCGGCTCAGACTCCCACGTAGCTTCCTCCTCTGAATGGTTGAGCCATTTGACTTTGACTCGCTTAACCAACTTGTTCCGAAGTTTCTTCTCCTGTCTGTCTAGGATCTGCACGGGTCTCTCCTCATAAGATAAGTTCGGAGTAAGCTGCAACGGCTCTAAATTCAGCACATGCGAAGGATTTGCCATATACTTCCTCAGCATGGAGACGTGAAAGACATTGTGTACTCCGGCCAGATTCGGCGGAAGAGCCACACGATAAGCAAGCGTCCCAACTCTGTCAAGGATCTCAAACGGTCCAATGAATCTCGGACTGAGCTTCCCTTTCTTGCCAAATCTCATGACACCCTTCATAGGTGCCACTTTCACGAAGACATGATCGCCCACTGCAAACTCTAACTCTATCCTCCGCTGATCGGCATAACTCTTCTGTCGACTCTGAGCAGTCCTCATTCTATCACGGATCTTGACTACTACATCTGCTGCCTGCTGAACAATCTCTGGACCCAACTCTGCTCTCTCTCCTACTTCATCCCAATGAACAGGAGATCTACACTTGCGGCCATACAGCGCCTCATACGGAGCCATACCTATAGACGACTCGAAACTGTTGTTATAGGTGAACTCTACCAATGGTAAGTTCGACTCCCAACTCCCAGAGAAATCAATGACGCAAGCACGGAGAAGATCCTCTAAGATCTGAATAACTCGCTCCGACTGTCCATCTGTCTGCGGATGGAAAGCTGTGCTAAACAGCAACTTCGTACCCAAAGTCGAATGCAAACTCTTCCAAAACGAGGAAGTGAATCTGGGATCTCTGTCGGATACGATAGAAACTGGAATACCATGGAGTCGGACTATCTCTCGGATATACAGCTCTGCATACTGAACCATGGTGAAAGTCATCTTAATAGGCAAGAAATGCGCTGATTTGGTAAGACGATCTACAATCACCCAGATAGCATTCGATCCTCTGGCTGACCTCGGCAATCCGGTCACAAAGTCCATGGTAACATTCTCCCACTTCCACTCGGGAATAGGGAGAGGCTTGAGCAAACCTGCTGGTCTCTGATGCTCGGCCTTCACTAACTGGCAAGTCAGGCACTCGGGTACAAAACGCCTGATGTCCTTCTTCATTCCTGGCCACCAATACAATAGTTGCAGATCTTTGTACATCTTCGTACTCCCAGGGTGAATGGAGTACGGGGACGTATGGGCCTCTGATAAGATGTCTGCTCGGATAGAATCACTGCTGGGAACCCATATCCTATCTCGGTATCTCACAATACCGTCGCTGACTGAATACAAAACACTGCCCTTGGCTTCATCTCTCTTCTTCCACTGTGCCAACTGCTCATCTGCTGCCTGACCGCTGCGAATACGGTCAATAAGAGAGGACTGGATAGTCAAGGTAGATAAACGAGGAACTCTACCTCGAGGATAAGTCTCAAGATCAAACTTCTGCATCTCAATCTGAAGAGGTTTCTGCATCGTCAAATGAGCCATCACTGCGACTTTCCTGCTCAAAGCATCCGCAACTACATTAGCTTTACCCGGGTGGTAGCTAATGTCACAATCGTAGTCTTTCACAAGCTCCAACCAACGCCTCTGACGCATGTTCAGCTCCTTCTGCGTAAAGAAATACTTGAGGCTCTTATGGTCGGTAAAGATCTGGCACTTCTCTCCATACAGATAGTGCCTCCAAATCTTCAAAGCAAAAACTACGGCCGCTAACTCCAGATCATGGGTAGGGTAATTCTTCTCGTGGATTTTCAGCTGTCGAGAAGCATACGCTATCACTCTCCCATGCTGCATCAAAACTGCACCTAAACCAAGCTTCGAAGCATCGGTATAAAGGACAAACTCGCCGGATCCTGACGGTACAGCCAAAACGGGTGCTGAGATAAGAGCTTGCTTCAAAGTATCGAAGCTCTTCTGACACTCCTCGCTCCACACAAACTTCACATTTTTCTTGGTCAGTGCTGTGAGTGGAACGGCAATGGATGAGAATCCCTGAATGAACTTCCTGTAATATCTTGCTAGCCCAAGAAAACTGCGGATCTCTGATGCATTCTGAGGCACAACCCAATCTCTGACTGCTGCAACTTTCGCCGGGTCTACCTCAATGCCACTGCTAGAAACAATGTGGCCCAAGAACGCCACCTTCTCTAACCAGAATTCGCACTTACTGAACTTTGCGAATAGTTTATGTTTCTGCAATGTCTGCAACACTGTGGTCAGATGCCTGCTGTGCTCCTCCCGACTCTTGGAGTAGACGAGAATGTCATCTATGAACACTATCACAAACTGGTCGAGGTACAGCTGAAATACGCGATTCATTAGATCCATGAAGATCGCTGGCGCATTCGTCAGACCGAACGGCATCACTAGGAACTCGTAGTGGCCATAACGAGTCCTGAAAGCTGTCTTCGAGACATCAGCAACTCTCACCCTCAACTGGTGATAACCGGAACGCAGATCTATCTTGGAGAAAATCGAAGCTCCCTGCAACTGGTCAAACAGATCCTCAATCCTCGGCAGTGGGTATTTATTCTTCACTGTAACCCTGTTCAACTCCCGGTAGTCAATGCAAAGCCTCATCGAGCCATCCTTCTTTTTCACAAATAAGACTGGCGCGCCCCATGGAGAAAAGCTCGGGCGAATGAACTCCTTGTCGAGAAGTTCCTGAATCTGCTTCTTAAGCTCTGCCATCTCTGTCGGTGCTAGTCGGTACGGCGCTTTGGATATCGGAGCCGTACCTGGCATAAGCTCAATGGAAAACTCCACCTCTCTCTCGGGTGGCATACCAGAGACGTCTTCGGGAAAAACGTCTAAGAAATCTCTGACAATCGGAACATCTGAGGCTGACTGGCAGGGTTCCTCGGGGACAGATAAAAAGGTCGCTAGAAATGCCCGACACCCTCTATGCATGAGTTTCCTAGCCTGAACATAAGGAATAATGTGCGGTAAAGGAAAGTACCTGTCCGGCTCAAATAAGAACTGCTCCATTCCAGGCGGTCGGACAAGAACGGATCTCCGCTGGAAGTCTATCAACACTCTGTTCCTCAATAGCCAGTCCATCCCTAGGATGATGTCAAATTCCGGCATCGGTAGCACAATCAGATCCGCATAAACAAGATTACCGTGCAGCTCAAGGTCTATATCTCGGATAACATTGGTGGCTGCCATCTCCTCGCCTGACGGCAATACTACTGAAAAGGCTGTATCTAGCCCAATGGTCTGGATCTTGAGGAAGTTAGCAAAAACCTCCTAAATAAACGAGTGAGTGGCCCCTGAATCTATCAAGGCCTTGGTAGCGGAACCAGATATAAAAATTCTCCCTGAAAGATCGGAACTCTAAGTTGAATCCCACTACAAGATCTAAATTTATAGACATACAAAGGTCAAGGTTCCTCTAGATTAATTCCTCTGAAATAAATCTGAGTAGAGCATGCAATTCTATAACAGTTCTAAGTGCAAAAATCTAAATCCCGATTCCCAAAATGCTGAAATTCGAAGAATAACTTAAAGTTTAAAGGTACCTGTCAACAACATAGTCTCCGGGTTGGTTTCCGCGGCATGGAGAGCAAAAACTCTGCCTTGGGTAGGCAGATTCCTCTGAGGGCACTGCAGCAACATGTGGTCTGGACTGCCACACTTAAAACACTTTCCTGAGCCAGCCATACATGCTCCAGGATGGCGACGTGAGCACCTGGGACAGACTGGGTGCTCCTGAGTCCTCGGGGCTGGGCGTCCCCGCTGCTGCTGCTGCTGCTGCTGGCCTCGGTTCCTGGGCGGTCCATGAAAAGGCCTCTTATTCTGCTGCTGATGCTGATGAGGAGGAGGGCGGTGCGGTGCCTGGGCTGGGCGCTTGCCCTGGCGATCCCTCTCGATATCCCGCAGATCCTGCTCTGCGGCTAAGGCCTTGGAGACGGCAACCTCATAAGTAGCAGGGTCAAATACCCTAACATCCCGGCGCAAGATCGGCCGTAAGCCCACCAGGAAGTGCATCAGCTTGGCTCTGGCATCATTCGCTATCAGGGGCACAAAGTGACAGCCCCTCTCGAACTTACGGATAAACTCCGTAACCGACATATCCCCCTGTCTCAGACTCGTGAACTCGGTGGTCAGCCTGGTGCGAACCTCCTCAGCAAAATACTTGGAGTAGAAAACCTCCGTAAAGCGGGTCCAAGAAAGTGTAGCCAATGTCAGGGCTACCGAAGCTCCTTCCCACCATAAGCGGGCGTCTCCAGTGAACAGGTAGGTGGCACATCGGACTCGGTCTGCGTCCCCCAGCTCCATAAAATCGAAGATAACCTCGAGGGATTTGATCCATCCCTCGGCAACCATGGGGTCAGATGCCCCAGAGAATTCCTTCGGGCGCATCTTCATGAATCGCTCATACACAGCCTCGGGCCCTGTCGGCCTGGCTGCGGCTGCGGCTGCGGCTACGGCTGCGGCATTGCCCCCCGCACACTGTGCGAAGAACTGTGCCATCCCAGCTAACATCTGGGCACTCATGTCCGGTGGGGGCGGTGGAGGAGGTGGTAGGTCTCCCTCTGGTCTACGCTCCTCCCTGTCTTCTCGGCGAGGCTCCTCCTCTCTGATGCGCTCTAAAATGCGTCTAAGGGGCATACTGTTCCAACATAACCCATACGTAACTAACATGCATAATTCCATAATTTATTTTAAATGAACTCTGAAATACTGAAAATCTGGAAGCATGCTGACAAACTAATTCATGCTTTAACTAAAATGCTGAACAAAATGCTGAACTGAAAAACTTACACACCAAAGGCGTGGCTTCGTGAGCTTCTCGCGGTCAGTAGTAGTGAAACCCTATACAGAACCACCGCTCTGATACCAACTGTGAAGGGCGTAAAACTCCTTTCTTGAAAATTTGCGGAAAATTAAAAATTTTCTTTTTTAAAAGAACTTAAATGGCCTCATTCATAAAATCACTGGTGAATCAAGTTCAATATTTCAAAATATTGCAGCGGAAGAAAATTAAAGTTTTGCCAACAACAACGATTTAAAAATATCCAACGACTGATAAAATTGTTTGCGGAAAAAAAATAACAACTGCTGCTCTGAGGTCCTCGGGTGCCACTACTGCCGACCTAAGCTGGCTCACTGGTCCCCGCCCTCGGCCCTGGCCTCATCAGTACCTACAAAAATCACGTCTAGTGAGCCTAAAGACTCAGCATGCATATATCACAGGTAACGAGTAAAAATCTGAATTAAAAATATGCATGAGTTAACATATCCTGCCCTGAGGCATACTGAAAATAATCTGTACTAAGCAATTATAATACGTGCATAACTGAACTGGAAATCACTGTAAAAATATTTGCTCCTTGGAGCCTGTACTGAAATATCTGGTAAAATTTTCTGTTGAGATTATGTTTTACGCCTGTGGCCACTGCACTAAGCTGAACTGATCGGTAACTGGCTACCGGGGAGGCTGAAACTGAACTGAGCTGGCCGGTCACTGGCGACCGGGTGGTACCATACTGAACTGATCGGTCACTGGCGATCGTATAAAATAACACTCCCACATAGTGAATGAACCACAAGCCATATCGCATAAATCTCAAAAATAATCATTTTCTATTTAATGCACGTAAAATAATTAACTGGCGTAATGAAAATTCCTGTAATTTTACCAACTGGATTGGATTGGATAGTTCCCAGGCTCGCTGCAACCTAACTATGCCATGAAAATTATGCAATAGCTTAAACTTGACCAACGATGCAATTTACGTTCAAAAGATGCGACTATGACGCCTAATGACTTCGCATTTAATCATGACTCCGAGCCAACCTGAACCGACACCGAACCGACGTATAGTCATGATTAAAATACGCTGAAAAATCATAAAATAATGCTCCTAAAATGATAGGGTCGAAATCTAGGTGGAATGGAGGCCAAAACACGAAACGCTCTTTCGAGAGTCAATTTGGCACATTGCACCGTAAATTCTCGTACGACCTCAAAAATGATCCGAATCACAAACGGTCAAAAACATGACCTTCCCAACTCAATGAGGCACTGTCCAGTCCAACGCCATGGGCTAAAAGCCAACCAAGAACTCAAACGAGCCTTCTAAACGTCACAGCAACATGCTGTAATTTCCAGCAGCTGCGCAACTACAAGACTTGCATTGGTTTCGAGGCTATCGGCAATTAGGGGCGTGAACCACCGACCAGAGACTCTTACCAACATCCCAAGGAATGATTTGAACCATGGCTAAGGGCCCTAGGCCAGCCAAAATCCGCATCATACCAAAACTCAACCGAAGGGTCCAACCGAGAGCAACGTGCATGCGTGTGTAGTGTTTATGCTATGATCGATGTCTTGCGTCGTTCCAGTGGCCATTTGATTGATCATGGTACAATCTAGACATCTAGGAGCATGGTATGAACCGTGGCTATGGGCCATAGGCCAACCAAGATCCATACCAAGCAACAAAAGAAACAAAACCATATGCTGAAAAAATGAAGAAGCCGAAGGGGTATAGGGGCTGTTGTGACGTTTTGATTAAAAACCGATGAACCATGGACCAAGCCACCAAAAGGGCAACTTAGTCACGTCTTAGACATGCTAGGGAAGTGATCCAACCATGGCTATAGGCCCTTGGGGCAGCCAAGATCAGATCCTTCCTCCATGACAACAAACTGAATTTTCGAACAACATTTTCTGCACCTAGGGGGACTTGCTGTCATTCTGAATTTCCAGCAAGCATGGGGCTGGTTTGAATGGACCAACATGGTCCTAATGCATCCTACTACATGTATACAAGCCGCCTTGGGAGCCTGGAGTCGATCCAATACCTGAAACTCACAAACCAAAAGAAATCGTGAAGCTTGCCAAGGAAATCGAAAATTCTGCATGTGTGGTTTCAAAATGTTTTGACTTGGATCTCGATTTTTACTTGAATAAACATGATCATGTACTGAAAAATAAATGATAATATGACTTGATTGAGGTTTGAAAGAAATCTAGACATGCCTGGTTTCGTTTCGAAAGAAAACGAACGAAACAACGACGACGCGGCACGGAGGAGGTGGAGCGCTTCTCTTTTCTACCTTACCTTGCTCTCGATTTTTCTCTCTTCTTTCTGGCTAGGTACCTCACGATTTTTCTACTGAAAATGAGTGTGAATTCACTCTGAATTTTCGAAAAGGAGAGGGGGGGAAAAATGGTTATGAGGGGTGAGGAGAAGGGTGCACAATATAAGGAAGAATCAAGACCAAGTCCACTCCCCTTTGAATTTTAAATTTTGAATTGATATCAAATGAGTTGGTGGATGCTTCTAGGAGGTAGTGGCCAAAATTTTGCTTATTTTCTAGTCTAGGATATGTCCATTAATTAATTAAATTGTGCTCCCAAAAATCCTAGAATTATCCTACTAATTACATGCAAAGAATTGGTCAAAGTTGATGAGTTGGAAAATGAATCTTCTAGCACTAAGGGTGGCCGAAAAATGCATGATAAAATAAAGGGAAATGTTGATTATCTAGTCAACTAATAATCCTTGAAAGCCTTACTAATCCTTTAAATAATTTAGTGAGCTAACCCCTTAATTTAATAACTTAAATGAGTTCATTTCTTAATCACCTCAAATAATTAAATTAAATCCTCAAACCTCCCTTTCTAACTTAAATGAACTTGGTTGCTAGCTAAATTAACTTCTGGAAATATTTCTCGAATCTTAAATTCTATCTCAAAACTCCGACTCCGGTCCGGCCTCACTGAAATAACTGAAATGCTAAAAATCAATCTACTGAACTGAAATAATAAATAATTAACTTCAAATAAATGCATCATGCAATGAAGTCAATTAAATTTAAGAAAACCTAGAATTATGCATGGCTTATACGTCTACTGATTTACGGGTGCTACATTTTCCCTCACCACAAAACCTCACAAATCACTCCAATGAAAATTCACTCCACTCAAATATGTTCACTCAAGTGAGAATTCTCAAGGGGGCGCTTAAGTCTCGTGGCTTCCACGTATCAAACTTACGAGATCAATCCTGTGACGCTTGAAATTCGACTCACTTAGACCACACAAGAACAAGCAACTCTGGAAATTGACTAGAATGCGACTAAATGACAAGGACAAACTTAACGCTAAATATAAGCGCTAAAATTCCAACAAACACCCGATCCAAAAATATTTTTTCCGAGTAAACAGTAACTCCGGCGGATGAACACTAACTTCGGCAACGATGAACAGTACTCTGCGGATGAATAGTACTATGAAGAGTAAATTCGGCACTAAACAGTAATTTCGGCGCCGATTAACAGTATCCCGGCGAATGAATAGTGCCGTAAACAGTAAATCCGGCATCAACAGTAATTCCGATGTGAACAGTAAATCCGACGCCAACAGTAATTCCGATACGTGTGAACAGTAACTCCGCAAGAACAGTAACCCCCGGTGAACAGTAATTCCGATGATGAACAGTAAATCTCGAATTTTTTTTTTTAGATTCAACAAATCCGTAGAAATCGCTACACGAAAATCGGTATTGAAAATCCTACGAAGAATTGAACGGATACGCTTACTTGAATCAAAAACCAAAAGCTCTGATACCAAATGATGCGATCCCGCCCACGAGATCTTTGATTTTTCCCGATCTTTGAAACAAGTAATTGATATGTGTGAAAATCGCCTCTAGATCACGCTGTCTAGCAACAATTCATCAACGATAGAAACAATCTCGTTCAAGAGAACCTCCGAAGAACCCGTCCTTGGCAACCCTCGTGATATTCGATTGACAAACGCCACAAAAGATAAATCTTTTGATAAGTTTGATTTGATACAACGCAAAAGTTATAACGAAACTTAAGCTTGTTTTTGAGAGAATTCTCAAAGAAAGTTTTTATAAACTCAATCAATAATGAACAAAAGTTGTTTTCAATCAATAAAATTCGTCTATATATTGATACCAAACCAAAAAGATATGAAATCTACTTGTCAAGATAATAAAAACTCTAAAATAGGAAACTAGGATTCTTCCCGAAACTGACTCGCGCTCGGGCGCGATATTTCTACCGCTCGGGCGCGGGGTCTTCTGGACTGTTCGCGCTCGGACAGTAAGTATGGCGCTCGGGCGGTAATATTTGACCGCTCGGGCGCCGATGCTGCTGGACTCAACTTCATCTATCACTTGAATAATGTTCTTGTGACTTCCAAACTCACTTCCATGCATCAAAAACCCTCCAGCACTTTGCACCTCGCTTGTAAGACCTTCTTCATTGCTCATAAGTCCGTGCAACGCTTCTTGAACTTCTTCAATCGTCCCCTCGTGATTGGTCCCTCCGGCAACTCCAAAGGGTCCCATGCTTTCCTTGGCGCCTGACCATCCGTGTTCGCATCATACCAACTGTGGGGGTCCGTGCTCCTGATTAACGTTTAATGACCAAACAACCAGGATTCTTTAATGTAAACAGCGTAAGCGATTAAAAATTTTGCTTTTGGGTCAATAGAAATTTCGGCATGACCTCCCCGTAAGTATGACATCTTAAAAATTTCCAAGCAACACACAACATTTATATACTCGAAATAAAGTCATAACAGCAATTCACAAACCTATAGCCGCACTGGCCAGGACTAATGCATACATAGCCGACAAGGCTCAATCACACAACTAATAATCCAAAACCTCATAAAATAATAGTACAGCTACACAGGGCATTCCCTGGCAAAAGTATGACTCAATGATAGAATATCTGGGAACTCGCAACAACAATCCAACTACTGGGCACCGCTACCTGACGCTCCACCAGACGCGTCAAATCCTCCTGGATAATCTGCTATGGCATCAAAAACAACCATAGCATAAACAGAAAAGACGGGTCAGGCCCCAGTACGACGAACCAGTAAAATTGTGACAATTATAACTGACGTGAAAAAAAATCAAGTAAAATGCAATGAAATGCAATGCAATGCGTGTCGGTAACAATGAAATAACGGATACCAAAACGGAGTCCAATAAAACGCATCAGCAACAGGAACAGTGGCCACCCGTGCCAGGAATGCAGCAACGTAATATCATGCCGCCACACATCCATGCACGTAGCATCGAGGGTCCGGTAGTGACCCGGTCAGTCCTCGAGCAGTCATCAGGAGAGTGCTAATCCTATCACACGTTCCATCGATAAGATGTCAGGAGTGATCTATCCTATCACTCGCTCCATAGATGACGCAACATCTCAACAGATCAGCAATGATAGCAATCAATGGAGTCAAGGCTCGAAATGCTATGTATAAACTCAAATAAATACATGAATGCAATCACGTATTCACAGAAGCACACAAAGCACGCCACAACTCATTACAAAGTACTTAACGTCATTCCACATCACTATAGACGTCATAATAAAACAGTTCATACGTACCTCAACTGAATCCTTAATTTACCACAAAATATCTTAAGGAGTTCTCGCACAATCCAATCTTGTGGCAATTAATACATTTCACATCAAGTTCTATTTATTTTTCTATTATTTGACAATGTAGCCTAAAATTCCAAAAATTCTTAATTTAAGCTTTAAAATTTCTAAAACTCATCGCAAAGTCAAATATAGTGATTTATTTAACTTAAATCTCTCAATACCGGACAACTTGAAATTTCGAAAATTCGATCATATCGACTCTGAAATTTTTCGATATTTACTAGGAATTTCCAAAATGTTCATTTTTTATTTCCAATGCTATAAATAAATCCCAATAACGATTTAACATTTCACAAATCATAAATTCCAAAATTAATAGACTAAATTCGAAATATTATCTAAATAAATTTCGAAAATTAGCTTAATACCTCCAATCGGCTCCGATATAGCACCTAAAATCAATAATCCAATATATATTAATTATTGGAATTCGAATTATTCAAAATACCCAAAATTTCGAAACCCTAAAATCCGAATTTTTACCTCAAACGCTTCAAATTTCGAGTACAACTATACAATCAGTTGTCCAAGCTCGAAATAACACAATCAATAAAACCTTGCAAAATGGGTATCACTGGATAGCTTTCGTCATGGGCTTTCCGAATATATATTTACTGTAATTTTTCGACGATCGGAGCGGCTAAAATCGAAGGATGAAATTTCGAAATATGTTGAAGAAAGAAATAAGGTTCGGCAATGCAGTATACGGGGAGAGAGAAACTTCTGTTTCTTTCTTTTTTTGTTTATATTATGATTATTATTATTATTATTATTATTTAACCTTAAATTTTGGGCTGGGCTTGAGTGTACAGGCTGTGCTCTCACAAAAACAAACACTTTGAATGCTCTTTTCATTTGCATTCCCTGTTATATAATTGAGACATAGAAAAGCCTCTAATACACAACAAAGTGTATCAATATATAACATAAATAGAGTGGAAGGGAATAGCATATTAAAAGCATTGAAATACAATACATATACTTCATGTGAGCACAAGAAATGAATTCCACTTGCAAGCAATGGGAAGCTTGATTATAATCTTTTGCTACAAATCCTACAACAACAAACCATGTATTGAACCATCAACAACTTAAAAATCAAATAACCATACCATAAAACCCATACAATCAACACAATAACACATTCTATGATTTCCCCCACACCATAATCCAAGAATAACTTAAACCACAAGATTACCTTAGCTCCTTGAACCCAAAATGATCTTGTTCTCACTTCAATAACCCAATTAGAAGATTGAATCAAAGAAAGAAATGAGAACCCTAGCTCTCCCTTGAGCTGAAGAACCGAGAAAAAGGGAAAAGAATGAGAGAAATGAGCCAATCCCTTGCATTATATCACTTAAACTCCAAAGCACGACTTTACTGTTCACGCACCGCAGGTGCGCTAGCCTTCTTTCCGCGGGTGCACTACGTATACTGAACCACATCCGAAAATCCAAAGGCAACGACCACGGGTGATACGAACACGGGTGGTCAAGCTCCAAGGAAGGCATGAGATCCTTTGCAGTTGCCGGAGGGACCAGTCACGAGGGGACGCCTAAAGAAGTTCAAGGAGGCACTACAAGGAGTCATGAGCAAGCATGAAGGGGTCGTGATGCATGGGAGTACGTCGGGAGGCCGAAGAAATATCATTCAAGCATTGTTGGAGACGACCGAGACTCCACGGACCTGCACACGGGGTCCGTGCCCTTTACAGTCGAGGATGAAGAATTCCAGTGTCTACACGGACCCGAGCACGGACCAGTACACGAGGTCCGTGTCCTATGACAGTTGCGAAGGCCGTGTGTACACGGACTCGTACACGGAGGTGGACACGGGGTCCGTGCCCCTTGTTTCCAGCTGAAGTGAATTCCCAAGAGTACACGGACCCGTACACGGAGGGCTACACGGGGTCCGTGTCTGAGACGGCTGAGCGAGAATATTTTCCTTTCTAGAGTTTTAATTATTTTTGAGACTAGATTTTTGATATCTTTTGTTTTATAAAAACATGTTGGACGAAATTTGAAGACAATTCAGATTATCATTGATATTTTTATCAAAGTTTAGAGTTTTTCTCTCAAGCTTTTCGAAGCCTTTGCTTTGAGTTCATTCAAAAATCAAACTTATCAAGATTCGTTCTTGTGGCGTTTGTCGATTGATATCATACGGATTGTCAGGGACTAGTTCCTTGAAGGTTCGTCTGTTTCTCAATTGTTTAAATCGCGAATATTTATTGCTAAGTTTTTATAATTTAGAGGTGAATATCACACATTCAAACTTGATTCAAAAGATCGGGACAACAACGATTCTTTGTTCGTTATTGAATTGAGGGCGCGATTCGATTTTAATTGTGTTTGCTATTCATTCGTACAAAGATTCATATCATTTGGTATCAGAGCTTTGGTTCATTGAATTCAAGTAAGTTTACCCTTCGTTCTATTATCAGATCTAAATTTTCTTTCGTTCCGCTTTCAGATCTGATTTGTTCTATTATTCTTCGTCGTTCGTGAATCTGTGATACACGAAATTTTGTGCCTTATTTTTTTTCTTTGAATTTTCGGAATTCTTAGAGAAAAAAAAAACAAAAATTTCCGAAAATTCACCATTACCTCTTTTTAGTATTTTGTTCTATTCTCTGTTGTGAGTCATATACACTTGTCTCACACCGTCAAAAAAAAAATTAAATTTATTATCATTCACCTTCAAATTTCTTGTCTGCACAGTCCAAGTGAGTCGATCACAATTGTTCACAAGTTGAACTTGATTGTTTGATATACAAATACAAAGCTTGAGCACACCTTCGAGGATACTATCGAATTTGAGTGAAAAATATTTGAGTGCGAGTGTATTTTCTTTGGAGTGAACGGTGAGTATTTGCTGTGAGCAAAAAAAAATAATAAAAGAGGAGAGACGAGTGAAATTTTTTTTTTTGGAGTGACCGTGAGCATTTGGGTGAGGATCATTTTGTTTTCTACTAACGTTTTTTTGCAGGTACAAATTTGAAATTAAATGGAGAGGGAGGTAGGAGATAGTTCGAACCCGGGGTTGTCTAAGGTTCAAATAAAGGCGTTGTTTGGGCATTTTAGTAGGATGATGGGAATTGGGGAAAGAATGGAAAAGGAAGAGGATTTGGGAGAGGAAGAAGAGAAGCCGTACGGGGCAGATATGATGGGAATAGGGAAGATGGTAACATGGGTAGTATTAAGATGAAAATTCCTTCATTCCATGGGAAGTCTGATCTGGAGGCATACTTAGAATGGGAAAAGAGGGTAGAGTTCGTGTTCGAGTGTCACCACTACTCCGAACAAAAGAAGGTTAGGTTGGCGGTGGTTGAATTCTTAGACTATGCTCTCATATGGTGGGATCAATTAGTGACCACTAGGAGGAGGTATAATGAGAGACCCATTGAATCTTGGGATGAGATGAAGAGGGTCATGAGGAAGAGGTTTGTGCCCAACCACTATTATAGGGAGATGTTTAAGAGGTTACAAACTTTGAGGTAAGGGTTGAATAGTGTTGAGGACTACTATAAGGAGATGGAAGTAGTCATGATTAGGGCCAATATTGAGGAAGATAGTGAGGCGACCATGGCTCGTTTTCTTTGTGGTTTGAACTGGGAAATTCAAGATCAAGTGGAGCTTCGGCACTACCTTGATCTAGACGAGATGGTGCAAATGGCCATAAAAGTGGAGCAACAACTCAAAAGGCGTGGAGTTGGCCGCACGAATCAAACTGGGGGTTCATCATCTTCTTGGCGGTCAAATGGGGTGAAACGTGAGGAGAATAAGGTGGTGACCAAGCCCAAGATTGAGACCAAACAAGAGGTGCCTAAATAAGGAGTGCAAGGTAAATCTGAAACTTCTCTTAAACGATCTAGAGATGTTAGATGTTTTAGGTGTCAAGGATTAGGGCATATTTCTAGTGAATGTCCTAATAAAAGGGTGATGATTTTAAATGATTATGGTGAGTATGAGTCACATAGTGAGGATGATGATGATGATGAGATGCCTGCATTAGAGGATCCTAATGAGGGATCTGAGGCAGTGGTAGGTGAAGCACTAGTGACTAGGCGAATCATGAGTGCCCAAAGTCAAGGAGGAGGAGACTAACCAACGAGAGAAATTGTTCCATACTAGGTGTTTTGTAAATCAAAAAGTTTGCAATCTAATCATAGATGGGGGGAGTTGTACTAATGTGGCTAGTGTTGAGATGGTGGAAAAATTGGGTTTACCTACATTGAAGCATCCCCAACCGTATAGGCTTCAATGGTTGAATGATTGTGCGGAGGTGAAGGTGACAAAGCAAGTGTTGGTTTCTTTTTCGATTGGGAAGTATGTTGATGAGGTGTTGTGTGATGTGGTTCCAATGCATGCTTGTCATATTTTGTTAGGGAGACCATGGCAATATGATAGACAAGTGACACATGATGAGTTTAGGAATAGATATTCTTTTGTACTCAAGAAAGAAACTATTGTTTTACTTCCTTTGTCCCTAAAGCAACTATTGAAAAAAAAGAAGAGAGATGAGGCCCAAAAAAAGAGTGAATTAAAGAGTGAGATGACCTTTGAAAGTAAAAATGAAATGACCAAAAAAAAGAGTGAATTAAAGAGTGAGATGGCCTTTGAAGGTAAAAATGAAATGGCTGAAAAAAAGAGTGATAAAAAGAGTGAGATAGCCATACAAAAGAAAAATGAGAAAAAAAAATTGAGAGGAAAGAAAATGAGAGGAAAGAGGCAAAAAAGAAATCATATATGGCCCAAAAGAGTGAATTGAAACAAATTTTGCACACACATGAACCGTTTGTGTTGATTCTTTACAAGGAAATACTCTTTAACACAAGTGATATAGCCGGGTCCCTTCCGAGCATTGTTGTTTCACTTTTGCAGGAATTTGAAGATGTATTTCCCGAGGAGTTGCCTCAAGGATTGCTGCCATTGAGGGGAATCGAGCACCAAATCGATTTCGTGCCTGGGAGTGCATTACCAAATCGTCCAGCCTATAGGAGCAATCCAGAGGAGACTAAGGAGCTTCAACGGCAGGTAAGTGATTTGTTAGATAGGGGTTTTGTGCGTGAGTCCATGTCTCCTTTTGCTGTACCTGTTTTATTAGTTCCTAAGAAAGATGGCTCATGGCGTATGTGCGTAGATTGTAGAGCAATCAATAACATAACCATTAAGTATAGGCATCCCATACCTAGACTAGATGATATGTTAGATGAGTTGCATGGTGCTTGTATTTTTAGCAAAATTGACTTGAAGAGTGGTTATATCACCAAATTAGGATGAGGGAAGGTGATGAGTAGAAAACTGCTTTTAAAACCAAATACGGGTTATATGAGTGGATGGTCATGCCTTTTGGCTTAACTAACGCTCCTAGCACCTTTATGAGGTTAATGAATCATGTTTTGCGTGCACACATAGGAAAGTTTGTTGTGGTTTATTTTGATGATATCCTAGTGTATAGCAAAAATCTGGATGAGCATGTTAATCACTTGAGACTTGTGCTAATCACACTAAGGGCTGAAAACTTATATGCTAACTTAAAGAAATGTGATTTTTGTACATGCAAACTGTCTTTCTTAGCTTTGTGGTAAGTTCACAGGGTATACAAGTTGATGAAGACAAGGTAAGTGCTATTCGAGATTGGCCAACGCCTACTACTGTTGGTCAAGTTCGAAGTTTTCATGGTCTTGCAAGCTTCTATAGGAGGTTGGTGAAGGATTTTAGCACACTGGCAGCACCAATGACGGCGACGATAAAGAAAAATATCCCATTCCATTGGGGCGAGGAGCAAGAGAAGTCTTTTAATCTTATTAAGCAAAAATTAATTAATGCTCCTTTACTTGTTTTACCTGATTTTGCTAATACCTTTGAAATTGAATGTGATGCTTCAAGTGTAGGTATTGGGGGAGTGCTGATGCAAGGAGGACGGCCGGTGGCATATTTTAGTGAAAAGTTTAATGGAGCAGCGCTTAACTATCCAACATACGACAAGGAGCTCTATGCACTTGTGAGGACTCTAGAGATATGGCAACATTACTTGAGGCCTAAGGAGTTTGTGATCCATACGGATCATGAGTCCCTAAAGCACCTTAAGGGCCAACAAATTTGAACAAGCGGCATGCCAAGTGGGTGGCATTCATTGAAACATTCCCCTACATCATCAAGTACAAACAAGGTAAGGAAAATGTAGTGGCCGATGCACTATCACGGAGGTACGTACTAATCTCTACATTGGAATCTAAAATTTTGGGTTTTGAGCATGTCAAGGAGTTGTATGTGCTAGATGATGATTTTAAGAGTGAGTTTGAAACTTGTATGCGTGGTCCACATGACAAATTTTATTTGCATCATGATTTCTTGTTTAAAGAAGATAAATTGTGCATTCTCAAGTCATAAATTCGTGAATTACTTGTTAAGGAGGCACATGAGGGTGGTTTAATGGGGCACTTTGGGGTGGCTAAAAATTTAGGATTATTGCATGAGCATTTTTATTGGCCACATATAAAACGTGATGTTGAGCGTGTGTGTGATAAGTGCATAACTTGTAGGCAAGCTAAGTCTAGAACACAACCGCATGGATGGTATACACCACTTCCTATTCCTAGTGAGCCTTGGATTGACATTTCTATGGACTTTATTTCTGGTTTGCCTAGGACTAAGAAGGGGAGGGATTCTATTTTTGTTGTTGTGGATAGATTCTCTAAGATGGCACATTTTATAGCTTGTCATAAAACCGATGATGCTTCAAACATTGCGGATTTGTTCTTTAGATAAGTCGTTAGGTTACATGGCATGCCTAGGACTATTGTTTCTGATCGTGATGTTAAATTCTTGAGTTACTTTTGGAAGACTTTATGGGCTAAACTTGGCACAAAATTGTCGTTTTCTACTACTTGTCATCCTCAAACGGATGGACAAACTGAAGTTGTCAATAGAACTTTAGGAACACTTTTGCGTGCTATTCTTAAAAAGAACTTAAAGAATTGGGAGATCTGTTTGCCATTTGTTGAGTTTGCTTGTAATCGCAGTGTGCATTCTACTACAAATTTTTTGCCATTTGAGATTGTTTATGGTTTTAATACTTTGACTCCGTTGGATTTGATGTCTTTACCTATGAGTGAAAGGTTAAACATGGATGGGAAAAAGAAGGCTGAATTTGTTAGGAACTTGCATGAAAAGGTCAAGGCCAACCATTGAGAAGAGAAATGAGCAACATGCCAAGCAAACCAACAAAGGGAAGAAGAAGGTGATATTTGAGAAGGGAGATTGGGTGTGGCTACACTTTAGTAAGGAAAGGTTCCCCGAGAAGAGACGTTCAAAGCTATTACCTAGGGGTGATGGACCATTTCAAGTCCTTGAAAGGATTAAGGACAATGCCTACAGACTCGATCTACCAGGTGAGTATAACGTGAGTTCTACTTTTAATGTTAGTGATTTGTCGTTGTTTGATGTAGGTGACGAGCAAGATTTGAGGACAAATCCTTTTCAAAAAAGGGAGGATGATACGAACACGGGTGGTCAAGCTCCAAGGAAGGCATGGGATCCTTTGCAGTTGCCGGAGGGACCAGTCACGAGGGGACGCCTAAAGAAGTTCAAGGAGGCACTACAAGGAGTCATGAGCAAGCATGAAGGGGTCGTGATGCATGAGAGTACGTCGGGAGGCCGAAGAAATATCATCCAAGCATTGTTGGAGACGGCCGAGACTCCACGGACGTGTACACGGACCTGCACACGGGGTCCGTGCCCTTTACAGTCGAGGATGAAGAATTCCAGTGTCTACACGGACCCGAGCACGGACCAGTACACGGGGTCCGTGTCCTATGACAGTTGCGAAGGCCGTGTGTACACGGACCGGTACACGGAGGTGGACACGAGGTCCGTGCCCCTTGTTTCCAGCTGAAGTGAATTCCCGAGAGTACACGGACCCGTACACGGAGGGCTACACGGGGTCCGTGTCTGAGATGGCTGAGCGAGAATATTTTCCTTTCTAGAGTTTTAATTATTTTGGAGACTAGATTTTTGATATCTTTTGTTTAATAAAAACATGTTGGACGAAATTTGGAGACAATTCAGATTATCATTGATATTTTTATCAAAGTTTAGAGTTTTTCTCTCAAGCTTTTCAAATCCTTTGCTTTGAGTTCGTTCAAAAATCAAACTTATCAAGATTCGTTCTTGTGGCGTTTGTCGATGGATATCATACGGATTGTCAGGGACAAGTTCCTTGAAGGTTCGTCTGTTTCTCAATTGTTTAAATCGTGAATATTTATTGCTAAGTTTTTATAATTTAGAGGTGAATATCACACATTCAAACTTGATTCAAAAGATCGGGACAACAACGATTCTTTTTTCGTTATTGAAATGAGGGCGCGATTCGATTTTAATCGTGTTTGCTATTCGTTCGTACAAAGATTGTAAGGCTTGAGATTCATTAGTCTTCATTGATGTGATATTCGAAGATATGAGAATGCATGACAGGTAATGAGAGACATTAAATGAGATTATGAAGGGTTGCATAAAGTCTAGACCGCACCTGCGCTACGAACAAGACCGCACCCGCGGTTGGTGGACAGAAAGTTGGCTATTTTTACAGTAGGGTCACTGCACCCGCGGTCCAAGATAGAGTGCACCCGCGGTTGATGGACAGAGAGTTGGAGATTATTTACAGCAATGACACCGCACCCGCGGTCGACGTTTATGCAAATTTGGATGGACCGCCGAAGCTTGAGCGCAGCCGCGGTACATGAACTACCGCACCCGCGGTCATACGTGTTACTTGAAAAATATGACACTTGCCCCTCAACATGCAAGATATATATATGATTTGTACTTCATTCCTTCATTCTCCAGCTGCAAGGAACGAGAGCAAGGTTCAGAATTCCTCAACTCTCATTATAGCTTAGATTTTGAATTGCGAAAGATCGCGCCACCCGAATTTCGATCCGACTTCGGTTCCGTACTCCTCTTGTTACCAGCTACAAAAGGATGTAAGTATATCTACATTTCAACATGTTTTGAAGTTGAGATATTGGAAGAAATCAGATATGATTATTATTAGATGTTCTTGAGATTATAAGCAACGTATATTCGCAACCGGATCAAAGAATGGACATCTCATGATATTGTTATTATTTTCAGCACATATATGAATGAGATTATACAGATTTTGAGGTTAAGGAACATATTAGAGATTGATAGAATGCATCTTGAATGTGTCATTTCAGATTGATATTGACATATTCGACATCGAGACTTCGACTACGACCGATTGTTCGACGAAAGGTATAATTCATGTTTTGTTTGGGGAAGACACAACTCAAATGAGATTCAATTTGAGTTTCCCAACCAAATCACATACTAGAATTGTTGTCTATCCTTGATATGATTTTGATTTGTTTATGGACTTATATTCTAATCCCTAGATATGATGATGCCTTGTTTATAGAATTATATTCAAGTATTTGAGATAGGAGAGTCATTGGCAGACTTGCCAAACTAGACGTTCGGTGGTATCGACGCTTCGGATCAGATTCAATCCGATTGTAGACATTCGATACATATAGGGCCGAAGTCTAGGAATAAGATGTACTGTTACCCCGATTGGGAGGGTAGGTGACAGATAGTGATGTCTTATTCACACCGGGATCCCTAGAGTAGAGTCGAGTCGAATTAAGACATGATTTGATTTGAACTGCATGTTGGTATAGATTGGTTTCATAGACTATGGAGCCCATGGTTATTGCTTTAATGCATGATTTATGGTTATGTATTAGCATGCATACATGTTTTATACTGAGATTTGTTCTCACAGGAGTTTCCGACTGTTGTTATGTCCGTATGTGTGCATAACAACAGGTGGGGCAGGATCTGGGTCACGACAGAGATGAGTTCGAGATAGCGTGGTGACTTCGGGCGCAGAAGATTACTAGATGTTTCTTACTAGACTTGTACTACTTATGGTTGTAGTTTGTATTAAACACTGGTTTGTATGAATGTATTAGAACAAGTCATATAATTATGTATATCGAAATAAAATGAGGAACTATCTTGTGCTTGTTTATATACATTTGAATTAATGTTAAAAATCAAAATTTTGACCCACATTTTTGAATAAAGATCCGATTAATCCCGAAAAGAATTGAGTTAGAGCCCGGGTCCCCACAACAGGTGGTATCAGAGCAGTAGGTTCTGTAGACTGAGATAGAATAGAATGAGCGGGGGTAGATCGAGTCTCCTTCCTTACTTTTGATGTGCTAGCATGATTTATTTCTTTCTCTATTACATGCTGTATTGTTATCTGAATTGAGTTACAGCATGTACTTGTAAAGACTGAATCAGAACCGATTCTGTATCAGAGTTATATGATCAAAGGAGGACTGAGACAGATTGTATAGACTATGTACTAATCTGTTTGATAATCAGATTATGCCGCCTAGAAGGATACCACAACCAGCTGCAGGGCAAGTGCCAGAACAAGGTAGTACGTCAGGTACTCAGATGGATGTTACAGCTACACACCTATGGAAACCTTATTGAAGAGATTTCAATCATTCCATCCACCTACCTTGAAGGGCACAGAAAATGCAGTGGAATGTGAGAGCTGGTTAGACGATATAGAGATGTTGTTTGAATCTCTGGCTTATACAGACGAACGGAGAGTGAAGTTGATTGGGCATCAATTACACGAAGTGACAAAAAATTGGTGGCTTACTACGAAACGAGCCTTGGAGCATAGAGGTATCGATATTACTTGGAAAGTATTTAAAGATGAATTTTATCAACGGTTCTTTCCAGTGTCGTATCGAAAAGACAAAGGGGCCGAATTTGGCAACTTGAGACAGGGGCAGTGGAACATAGAAGAGTATGTTGCCAAGTTTTCTTCTTTGCTCCGATTTGCGCCACACGTGGCAGGAAATGACGAAGCGGTCTCGGACCAGTTCATCAATGGTTTGAACCCGGATATTTTTACTTTGGTGAACACGGGACGACCTAACACCTTTTCTGATGCACTGAACCGAGCAAAGGGAGCAGAGGCTGGCTTGATCAGGCAGCGAGGAGCTTCTTATAGTGCTTAGAGCCAGTGACTGCCACAGCCTGCTGTCCAATTTCTACCACCTCCTCCTCGATTTGATAGTGGAAGTAGTAGTAGTGGCAAGAAGGATTTTTTGAAAGCTAAGGTTAAGCAGTTCAAGAGAGCAAGGAGCAGTTCGTCGAGCTCCAGCGGGTCACGACAGAGAGGTCCTGGCCAGAGTGCAGAGTATACTGGTGTTTATTGCAGTTCTTGTGGTGGCAGGCATGCCACTGAGCAGTGTCAGGGAGTGATGGGTAGATGCAACATATGTAGGCAATAGGGACATTTTGCCAGAGTCTGTCCCCAGGGAGGTGCACCGAGATTTCAGAGTGCAGGGTCATCTACCTCAGTGACTCAGCCTGAGAGGCAAGCTTCGTCTGTCCATTCCTTCCAGCCCACGTCTACACAGTCCCAGCCTAGAGGTAGAGGTGGCCAGACAGTGAGCCAACCTCCGAGACAACAGGCTCAAGTGTTTGCATTGACGGAAGAGCAAGCCCAAGATGCACCGGACGATGTGATTGCAGGTAACCGTTTCCTTTGCGGGTTATCCTGTATATGTGTTGATAGACACAGGTGCATCCCATACATTCATATCTGAGCGTTTTGTATTATTGCATTCATTGCCTGCCGAGTCATTGTCTACTGTAGTATCTATTTATTCTCCGTTGGGAAGTGGTCTGATATCTGTGACTTCAGTTAGACATTGTATACTACAGTTTGAGGGACATGAGATTGATTTAGACTGTGTTGTACTTGGCTTATCTGATTTTGATTGTATTGTCGGGATTGACATGTTGACCAAGTACAGAGCTACCGTAGATTGTTTTCACAAGATTGTCAGATTCAGACCTGAAATGACAGAAGAGTGGAAATTCTACGGAAAAGGTTCCAGATCTCGGATTCCCTTAGTATCTGCGTGGACTATGAGTAGATTGTTGCAGAAAGGAGCAGAGGGGTTCCTTATTTATTCTGTAGATCTACAGAAATCGAGCCCGGCATTGGCAGACTTGCCAGTAGTACGGGAGTTTGCAGATGTATTTCCTGACGAGATCTCAGGGTTACCTCCAGCTCGAGAGGTAGATTTTAGCATTGATCTTTTTCCAGGTACCGTTCCTATTTCGAGAACTCCATATAGAATAGCACCTATAGAGTTGAAAGAATTGAAAGCACAACTAGAAGATCTTCTAGCCAAGGGATATATCAGACCCAGTGTATCTCCTTGGGGCGCTCCAGTACTATTCGTGCGCAAGAAAGATGGTTCGATGCGATTGTGCATCGATTACAGGCAACTGAATAAGGCAACGATAAAGAACAAGTATCCTTTGCCTCGCATTGATGATTTATTTGATCGGTTGCAGGGATCATCTGTTTATTCTAAAATTAATTTGCGATCGGGATATCACCAATTGAGAGTTAGAGATGTTGACATACCGAAGACAGCATTCCAAAACAGGTATGGACATTATGAGTTTGTTGTCATGCCTTTGGGTTTAACGAATGCTCCAGCGGTGTTTATGGGATTGATGAACCGTGTCTTTCAGAGGTATTTGGATGAGTTTGTGATTGTTTTTATTGATTATATTTTGGTTTATTCTAAGAATCTGAATGAACATGCCAATCATTTGAGAATTGTGTTGCAAACGTTGAGAAATGAAAGATTATTTGCTAAACTGTCAAAGTGTGAGTTTTGGCTGAGACATGTTGTCTTTTTGGGTCATATCATATCTGGAGACGGTATTTCTGTGGATCCGAGTAAAGTTGAAGCTGTGATCAGTTGGCCGAGACCGACTTCGGTGCCTGAGATACACAGTTTCATGGGTCTAGCCGGATACTATTGACGATTCATTAAAGATTTCTCCAGCATTGCGAAGCCAATTACCCAGTTAACACAGAAGAATGCGCCATTTGTGTGGTCTGCGGATTGTGAATCCAGCTTTCTATAGTTGAAGAAGAGGCTGACCAGTGCACCTGTCTTGATGATTCCTTCAGGTACTGGTGATTTCGTTGTATATTGTGATGCATCTCACAGAGGGATGGGATGTATTCTTATGCAACAAGGTTATGTAATCGCATACGCCTCGAGACAGCTGAAGCCACACGAAATTCGATACCCCATTCATGATCTTGAATTGGCGGCTATCGTATTTGCATTGAAGATTTGGCGTCACTATCTTTATGGCGAGAAATTTGAGATCTACTCTGATCACAAGAGCCTGAAATATCTGTTTTCTCAATCAGAATTGAATATGAGACAGCGTAGATGGCTCGATTTGTTGAAAGATTTTGATTGCGAGATCAAGTACTATCCTGGAAAGTCAAATGTAGTAGCGGACGCCATGAGTTGAAAGCTAGTAGACCTCTACGACTTGCTTCGATTCAAGTTGCACTAGATTTGATTATGCGAATCAAAGAAGCGCAGAGAACTGATCAGAATATTCAGAAGTTGATTCAGATGGTCAGATCAGGACATCAGTCAGAATATCAGATACATGATTATGTTCTGTACGTGAATAACCGTCTTGTATTACCAGATGTACCAGAACTGAAACGACAGATTATGTCATAAGCGCACTGTAGTCGGTTTAGTATTCATCGTGGTGGCAGGAAAATGTACAACGATTTGAAGACACAATTCTGGTGGAAACAGATGAAGTCAGATATTGTAGAATTTGTGTCTAAGTGCTTGAATTGCCAACAGGTGAAGGCTGAAAGAAAGAAGCCCGGAGGTTTACTTCAGAGCCTATCTATTCCAGAATGGAAATGGGATCACATTTCCATGGATTTCGTGACAAAGTTACCTCGATCATCTCGGGGCTGTGACGCGATTTGGGTCAGTATTGACAGATTGATCAAATCGGCTTGTTTTATTCCATACAAAATGACATACAGACACGATCAGATGGCCGAGATCTATATCAGAGAAGTAGTCAGATTGCATGGGGTGCCGAAGTCTATCGTATCAGATCGTGATCCACGATTCACTTCACACTTTTGGCACAGTTTGCAGCAGGCCTTAGGTACGACATTACACCTAAGTACTGCTTATCATCCTCAAACAGACGGACAGTCAGAGCGGACTATCCAGACTTTAGAGGACATGTTGAGAGCTGTAGTGCTAGATTTCAGCACTAGTTGGCAAGATTCACTGCCGTTGTGTGAATTCTCGTACAACAACAGCTATCAAACGAGCATAGAGATGGCACCGTTTGAAGCATTATATGGCAAGAAGTGCAGATCTCCTCTATACTGGGATGATATATCTGAGGTACCAGAACTTGGGCCTGATATGATTCGTGAAATGACTGAGAAAGTAAAGATAATTCAGAAGAGGATGAAGACAGCACAGGATAGGCAAGCCAAGTATGTCAATATCAGACGTAGACCGCTAGTATTTGAACAAGGAGACAGAGTGTTTTTGAAGATTTCTCCTTTCAGAGGCGTTGTCAGATTTGGCAAACGCGGGAAGTTGTCTCCTAGATACATCGGTCGTTATAAGATACTTGAAAAGATTGGCGATCGAGCCTATCGACTAGTTCTTCCCCCTTCTCTATCCGGAATACATGATGTATTTCATGTATCAATGCTGCGTAGATATATGCCTGATGCTTCTAATGTCATTCAGCCTGACGAAGCTGAGCTTGATCAGACTTTGAGTTATACTGAGCAACCGATACAGATTCTTGATCGGAAAGAAAAACATCTTAGAACGAAGACTATTCCGTTAGTGAAAGTCCAGTAGAGTCGTCATGGCACTGAAGAAGTGACTTGGGAAACAGAAGCAGATATGAGACAGAAATATCCCGAGTTGTTTACATGATGTAAGTAATTATTCAGCTTTTGATTATATTTTTTTTCATTTATGATATGATTGATGGCCTGCGATTTCGAGGACGAAATCATTTCTTAGAGGGGGAGAAATGTAAGGCTTGAGATTCATTAGTTTTCATTGATGTGATATTCGAAGATATGAGAATGCATGACAGGTAATGAGAGGCATTAAATGAGATTATGAAGGGTTGCATAAAGTCTAGACCGCACCCGCGCTACGAACAAGACCGCACCAGCGGTTGATGGACAGAAAGTTGGCTATTTTTAAAGTAGGGTCACCGCACCCGCGGTCCAAGAAAGAGTGCACCCGCGGTTGATGGACAGAGAGTTGGAGATTATTTACAGAAATGACACCACACCCGCGGTGCAGAACTGACCGCACCCGCGGTCGACGTTTATGCAAATTTGGATGGACCGCCGAAGCTTGAGCGCAGCCGCGGTTCATGAACTACCGCACCCGCGGTCATACGTGTTACTTGAAAAATATGATACTTGCCCCTCAACATGCAAGATATATATATGATTTGTACTTCATTCCTTCATTCTCCAGCTGCAAGGAACGAGAACAAGGTTCAGAATTCCTCATCTCTCATTATAGCTTAGATTTTGAATTGCGAAAGATCGCGCCACCCGAATTTCGATCCGACTTCGGTTCCGTACTCCTCTTGTTACCAGCTACAAAAGGATGTAAGTATTTCTACATTTCAACATGTTTTGAAGTTGAGATATTTGAAGAAATCAGATATAATTATTATTAGATGTTCTTGAGATTATAAGCAACGTATATTCGCAACCGGATCAAAGAATGGACATCTCATGATATTGTTATTATTTTCAGCACATATATGAATGAGATTATACAGATTTTGAGGTTAAGGAACATATTAGAGATTGATAGAATGCATCTTGAATGTGTCATTTCAGATTGATATTGACAGATTCGACATCGAGACTTCGACTACGACCGATTGTTCGACGAAAGGTATAATTCATGTTTTGTTTGGGGAAGACACAACTCAAATGAGATTCAATTTGAGTTTCCCAACCAAATCACATACTAGAATTGTTGTCTATCCTTGATATGATTTTGATTTGTTCTCACCGGAGTTTCCGGCTGTTGTTATGTCTGTATGTGTGCATAACCAACAGGTGGGGCAGGATCTGGGTCACGACAGAGATGAGTTCGAGATAGCGTGGTGACTTTGGGCGCAGAAGATTACTAGTTGTTTCTTACTAGACTTGTACTACTTATGGTTGTAGTTTGTATTAAACACTGGTTTGTATGAATGTATTAGAACAAGTCATATAATTATGTTTATCGAAATAAAATGAGGAACTATCTTGTGCTTGTTTATATACATTTGAATTAATGTTAAAAAGCAAAATTTTGACCCACATTTTTGAATAAAGATCCGATTAATCCCGAAAAGAATTGAGTTAGAGCCCGGGTCCCCACAAAGATTCATATCAGCGGGTGCGCTGCTTTCTTACCGTGGGTGCGATGGCCCTTCTGTCCAAACACCGCGGTGCGGTAGCTTTTCGGGCGCGGGTGCAGTCTCCTCTGTAGCCAACAAATATCCTTTGCAACTAAAAATCGAATCGCAACGTCGCTTCTCCTCATATTTTTGCAACACTCTCAACATGAAAGTTGCACCTCTATGTCTTAACTAACTACTCTGATTGGCCTCATACCAATTGGCTCAACATACGAATTATCATGAATTAAATCGTAACGACGCTACAATATAACTACACATCATCTAAAATCAACAATACTTCACAAATCGAAATTTTTAACATCAAAACTATACTTAAACTCGAACAAATAGTCCATAAACATAAGAAATTTTAAACCATACCGTACACCAAGTTTGGATATTACATCCGTGATGGTGCGTCTGCCACTACATTTTCCTTACCTTGTTTGTACTTGATTATGTAGGGGAATGTTCACATGAACGCCAACCACTTGGCATGCCGCTTGTTCAATTTCTGTTGTCCCCTATGTACTTATGCCAGGAGGTCATTGGTTCGAGACTTGGGGAGGTATCACTCCACCAACTTCGTGTGGAGAGTCCTATGAGTAATGACGCATGGGAAAGCCCGTGAGGGAAAAGGCCCCAGAGGGAACCCAAGATGGGACAAGGCCCCCGAGGGAGCCCAAGATCGGGATAGCCCATGGTCGTTACAATAAAATTAGCCCAACTGGTACCAAGTCTCATTGAACTATGTACTTATGCTAGGAGGTAATGGGTTCGAGACTTGGGGAGGTATCACTCCACCAACCTGGTGTGGAGAGTCCTATGAGTAATGGCGCATGGGAAAGCCCGTGAGGGAAAAGACCCCAGTGTGAACCCAAGATGGGACAAGGCCCCCGAGGGAGCCCAAGATCTCGGGATAGCCCATGGCCGTTACAATAAAAGGCGCCTTTTATTGTAACGGCCATGGGCTATCCCGATCTTGGGCTCCCTCGGAGGCCTTGTCCCATCTTGGGTTTACTTTGGGGCCTTTTCCCTCACGGGCTTTCCACATGCGTCATTACTCATAGGACTCTCCACACCAGGTTGGTGGAGTGATACTGAAAGAGGATCGGTTTTAGGTGCTCGAAAGGCAACGGAAGCTCAAAATATTGGTTTTTGCAAGAGAAATTCGAGCACCACATGTACTAGGTGTGTAGCAAATACAAAAATACAAACTATGACATTCATAGGGTGTTTGAAATGTTACCTATCAATCTCAAAGATTGATGTAATGGCTTCACCCAAGTTGTAAACAACTTGGCTCTTCAAAGTCAAAACAAATCTACAAGCTCTCCTTGTTCTTGAGTCCTTCCTTC